>NC_053437.1:54110435-54409758 GCF_007990345.1 Gossypium hirsutum
GCAACTTTGAAAAGAAGAAAAAAATAAAAGATAACAGAGGACACCAAAAAAAAAAACCAAAAGAGAATCGAAGAAAAAGAAAAAGAAAAAGGAAAGAAAAAAAAGAACGGCGGAGAGGCCGAATGGACTGAGAAGAAGGAAAAGAAGAAAAGAAGGAAAAAAAAGAAGAAAAAAAAAAAAAAAAAAAGAAAACCACAGCAGAAAAAAAAAAAAAAAAAAAAAAAAAAAAAAAAAAAAAAAAAAAAAAAAAAAAAAAAAGGAAAAAAAAAAAGAAAAAAGAAAAAAGAAAAAAAAAAAGAAAAAAAAAAAAAAAAAAAAAAGAAAAAAGAAAAAAGAAGAAAAAGGGGGTTCAATTTTAGCAACCCGTTCGGCGAAGCTCGTGTTTTAGATTTTTCGGTAATTTTATTTATTTCTCTTTTAATTTAATGCTCGTATTTTTATGTTATTTCATTTTAATATTATTAGCATTTTATGCATTTATATATTTTATATTTTTGTATTTATATTACAATTAATAAATTTTAATTTACTTTATTTTAAATAATTTAATAAATAAGGCAACGAATCGGTTTAGCATCGAGTCACCGAATTCATCGCTATGTTGGGTGAATATCGATGGCTTATGTTAAATTCGGGACCCGTTTAAAAATAAAAAATGTTCAAAAATCCTCGTGTTTCAAAAAATTTTCTCGTGTTTTAATACAACCCGATTAAATATTAAATTGAATTGGTTTGACACTAATTCGTCGATTTCATTGCATGTTGGGGTGAATATCATCGATTCGTGTTAAATATGGTACGTTTTTCTAAAAAAAAAATTCTTGTTTCAAATTTTCGAATCTTTAAAATTACTCGTATTTTAGAAATTTTCGAATTTTCGCGTTTTCAAAAGTTTTCGTGTTTGAAAAAAATTTTCGCGTTTAAAAAATTTCTCGTATTTCAAAAATTGTCGTTTTTATAAATCTTCGTGCTTTCAATAATCCTCGTGCTTTTAAAAATTCTCATGTTTCAAAAATCTTCGTGTTTTCAAAATTCTAGTGTTTCAAAAATTTTCTTGTTTTCAAAAAAAAATTTCGTGTTTTAAAAAAAAATATTTCCGTGTTTTAAAAATTTTCGTGTTTTAAAAATTCTCGTATTTAAAATTTTTTTTAAGAAAAAATTTTGTTTCAAAAAATGTCTTGTTTTAAAAATTCCCGTGTTTCAAAAAAAATGTCGTGTTTTAAGAAAATTTCGTTTTTTTCCAAAAATTTTCGTGTTTCTAAAATATTCGTGTTTACAAATTCTCGTGTTTTCAAAAATTCTCGTATTTTAAAAAAAAAACTTTCGTTTTAAAAAAGAAATACTGCGCTTCAAAATTCTCGTGTTTTTTTTAAAAAAAAGGGGTTCTCGTATTTCAATCGGATCACGACTAAATATTAAATGGAACTCGTATTTTTGAAAATTAAGACAACATGCGTTTAACGAGATACCAATTTTGGGCGTCGCGAGGGTGCTAATACCTTCCTCGCGCGTAACCGACTCCCGGACCCTAATTTTCTCTGGATTTTGACGTGGACCTAAATTGTCTCTTTTTTTTAGAAAAGTTTAAAAAATTCTTCTAAAAAAGGATTTTATTTGGTGTCCGATCACACCTAAAAAGATCGGTGGCGACTCCTCTTTTGTAAATAAAATTTGAAACTTTAATTTTTCAATAATCATTTCAAATAGCGCCTATTGCCAAATTTTTAGGTCGCTACAGCTGGCGACTCCACTGGGGATTTTTTTTTCGAGAGTCGAGTCTAATGTAAACGCGTGTTGTCAAAATTTTCAAAATTTCTTGTTCAAATTAACATTTAGTCGTGATCCTTAAATTTTTGTTTTAAAAAAAAATCATGTATTTGCATCGTGTTGTACATATTCTAATTTGTTTTATCAGGTTGTTTTTCAGCTTTAAATTTTTGCGATTTTATTTTTGGTTTAGTTTTTTCTAAATAAAACGTAAAGGTTTACAAGTTTCTCCCCACACACCGTGCACTTGCATTTTTTTTGCATAACATGAGCTCTATACCCGGGCTTCGTCCCTGTTAAGAGAAAGTAAACGCTACGCCTTCGTGAGTTAACTCGTTCCTCCGCACAGGCTAGTGAATACTTTCGGGTTACATATGACTTATGCTTTCGTGAGTTAACTTGTCCCTCCGCATAGGCATAAGTAAATGTAATCCCTCGAATTGATCATCGTAAGCCTATGATGGGCCATGACCGAGGCTCTGTACTAATCTTAGTAGATGACAGTGCAGACGATTCGAGTACCCACCTAGAACCAAAACCGCATATAGTGAACCATACGAGCTATCCAATTAGAGCCATGCTGAACCTCTGTCCGCTTATAGTCATTAAAATAAGTACACGGGGAAAATGCCTTTTGCCTTTCATTTACGCTGTTTATGCAAAATAATTGGATTGGGTAGTTTAATTTGTTTTTCAAATTATATTTGTTGTGTTTACTAACCAAGTTTATTTGTTTTTACTTTTATTTTCATCATGCATCATAGGCATCATATTAGGAAGGTGTTGATTAAAAGTTGGTTGCCAAAAAAAACGGGTTTCTGATGGAGGAGTCAATTACACAAATAACCGAGAAGAATGCCGTGGTTCGGGACTGGTCTCTAAAAATTCAGAGAGAAAAGGGGGATAGTCTAGTGGAAGGGTGTGTCGCTAATTTGCCCGAACATATAACTGTAAATGTTCGCCAAAATAACTTTGAGGATTTGGTTCGAATTTGGAATCAGTGGGATTCAGACACTAGAGACATTTTCACTGAGAGGTATGGAGATATAGCTCACCTGATCACCATCCGTGTAGACGAACAGTTGATTCAAGCCATGGTTCGGTTCTGGGACCCAGCTTATCAGTGTTTCACCTTAATCAAGAAGACATGACTCCAACCATAGAAGAGTATGCTGCTTTACTCCGCATCGACAATGTACAATTCGGCAAAATATATGTGAAGGAGCCTAAGCCGATGACCTTCAAGAAAAAGTTAGTGAGACTGACAGACATGACTGATGCATGGGCCGAAAAACAGATAAAGAAGAAGAATGAAACCATTTGCATTCCATGGTCCTCCCTACGAGATTTGGCTCTGAACCATCCCAACATGCTGAAAAGGGTAAATCTATTCGCTTTGGCCATTTACGGTTTGGTCATTTTCCCAAAAGTTCTCGGACATCTCGAAGTTGCAGTAGTTGATTTCTTCGAAAGGTTAAAACAAGGAATCAACCCTGTCCCGACCATCCTAGCCGAGACCTTCAGGTCCCTGAGTAGTTGTCGAAGAAAAGGGGAGGGACGATTTATCGGATGCGCGCAGTTGCTCAATGTTTGGATTTTGAGTCACTTCTGGAAGGTAGAGCGCACTCCGTTCCATATGTTTTCTAAAACATTCTCCCCGCTAGAAGCTTACCTCAATAAAGAATGGCCGAAGGAAGTCACCAAGCAACATTGGGTATCAGTTTTTCAGAATCTTCGCGCCGAGAATATAACATGGAGAGCACCCTGGATCCGTCCTTCAGTTCTGCTATACAAATGTGGAAGCCAAGATTGGGTACCTTTACTCGGGTTATGGGGAGGAGTTGGATATGCTCCGCTATTAGTCCAAAGGCAATTTTCTTCGCGACAATTTCTCCCCGCAACTGGAGGATTAGCACAGTTCGAGTTCGCTTTCGCGGGTGAAGGATATATGAAGAGAGTCCGAGACACTGCAAAGTATTGGAAGGAAATTCATTTCATGGAATTAGCTTTGTATGTTGATACCCTTACCCAAGATTACGACAATGGAGGAAACAACGGGTAAATAGTCAGCAAATCTCATCAACAAACTACACCATCCAGAATCCTTTCTCGGAGGAAACGCCGTCTGAGCTAGAAATGGCAAGACAAGAATTCGAACAGAAAAGGCCAAGATGTCTCGGGACCTTAGTGCCCTTCAAGAAGAAAACTATCAACTGAAGATTGAAGTTCAGGTTGAAAGGTCCAGGACTGAAAAAGTACAAAGAGAAGCCGAGATTGTGAGAAACGACTTAAGGGACCTTCATTTGGAAAACAAGAAATTAAGAAACACTATAAAGAATAGCGGGTTGGGCAAGTCGACAGCAGAATGGAAGGAAGAAATTAGCAATATCAAGGGAGGAATGGAGTTTTGGAAGGGAAAAGCAAAGAAAGAAGAGGAAAAGGCTGCGCGTGCTGTGATAGAGTTAAGAAGGAAGAACGCCAAGTATGAAATAGTGACTGCAAAATTGGCGAATAGTCAGTCTGAAATCAAGAATTAAAAAGGAAAACACGAGATCTAGAAAATATACTGCAATCTCGCCAACAACAATTAGATAACCTCTTGAAGGCTCTAGAAGAAAAGAGTGAGCAGTACGATAGGGACATTCACGCGTATGAAGGAACTCTCAAAGAAAAAGAAATGCAACTTGACTTCTTGATCAATGAAATTCGTAAAGCGGCTATACTAGTTGTTCAATTATCAGATGAAGCCGAAGTTCTCAGTTGCCAATTCCCTCCGAGCCAAAGATCGAGCATATCAGAGTTTTTAGAGCAAGTGAAGAAACAAGGCAATGTGGCTAGAAATTTGTGTAACTGTTGGAAAAATGAGAACTTTGTGTAATAGACTATGTTGATAAATGAAATGCCTAAATATGGGGCTATCTTGAAATCAACACCAATTTCTTGCATTTCATCCATAACTGACATTCATTTGACATTCATGCATTCATTCATGCATCAATTCATTCATTGCATATCCCATACTCGTTCGCTGAGGTTAAAACATACAATTCGCAGTTGCAAGCTTCAAGACTGGAACCACGTCATCCGTATAAAACGCGCCGACAAGCTAGAGTAATGGAGAATGAATTCAATGAGAGAATTGAAAGGATGGAAAGGGCTCAAAAGGAATTACAAGAGCAACTGGCCAAATCGCAACAAGAGACGAGAGACCTAATGGTGAGATCTCGAGAGGAATCGCTCGAGCAAAGAGATCAGATGGCTAAAATGATGGAGATGATGACAACTTTGGTCAAAGGAAAGGGACCTATGCAGAACTCCGATGTTATGGAACCTCGGTCAAGAATTCACCATGATCAGGATCCATTCTATCCCCCGGGATTCACTCCACCGCCCGCATATACAATACAAAGAGGGTATACTCAAGAGGAACCCACTGGCTTGGAACATAGACCTATGCCACCTGCTCCACCCACTAATTTGGGGCAAGGAATGTTAGCATCGAACCCAGGGGCTAATCCTGCTAATCCACTAGTTCCAGATCTGGATGACCCAACAGAGGTAGCCAAGTTGAAATTGGATAACCATGACGCAAAATATAGGAGTCTAGAGGAAAGACTCAAAGCAATAGAAGGCACTGAAGTCTTCTCCGCACTAGGTGCCAAGGAACTCAGTTTGGTACCTGATCTAATTTTACCTCCGAAGTTCAAAGTGCCTGACTTTGAGAAGTATGATGGGACAAGGTGCCCAAAAGCACATCTCATTATGTTCTGTCGAAAGATGACCGGTTATGTGAACGAGGATAAACTACTCATACATTGCTTTCAAGATAGTCTAACAGGGTCAGCTCTTCGGTGGTACAATCAACTCAGTAGAGAAAAGATTCGATCTTGGAAGACTTGGCGTCAGCATTTTGCGAGCAGTACAAGCATGTATCGGATATGGTGCCAGACCGTATGACCTTGCAAATGATGGAGAAAAACCATCAGAGACCTTTAGACAGTATGCGCAGAGATGGAGAGACGTCTCAGCTCAAGTGGAACCCCCACTAACAAAAACGGAGATAACTGTTCTCTTTATCAATACTTTAAAGGCACCGTTTTATGACAAATTAGTGGGAAGTGCCACGAAAGATTTCGCGGATATTGTAATATCCGGTGAACTCATAGAGAATGCCATCAAGAGCGGTAGAATGGAAGGATCAGAAGGCTCAAGAAAAGCAGCACCCTTAAGGAAGAAAGAGCCAGAAGCCCTCATGGTGGGAACTGGGAGTCGTTACATTCCCAATTCGTATCCTAATCAACCCCGACCTCGAAATTATCCACCCTCGAATTTCCATTATCCCCCTCAAACCCCTTACTACCAAGCACCACATCCGTCTGCCCCGTATACGCCACGAACAACCAAAGACCCGTCACTACTTTCCCACAAAACACGGTACCCGCCCAAAGCCAACCCAGAAACGAACCAAGACCATCAAGGCATAATCCCGAGATACCGCAATTTACCCCATCCCTGTGTCGTATGGGGAATTGTACCCAAAACTTTTAGAAAAACAGCTAATTTCTCCCCATTACATGGCACCCCTTAAACCTCCATACCCAAAGTGGTACGATCCAAACGCTAGTTGTGCATACCATGCAGGGAACCAAGGGCACTCTACTGAGAACTGTCTCGCTTTCAAAAGGAGAGTTCAAGGACTCATTGACGCGGGTATCCTACGATTCGATAGTGCTAGTAACGCCACGGGGAACCCGTTCCCTAACCATACCGAAGGGAATGTGAGCACAGTGGGGAAAGAGGATGAATGGAAGGTCAGAAGATGTGTGGCAGAAATAAGGACGCCTCTGCAGAAAATCTGGGAGGTATTAGTTAAGAAAGGATTGCTCTGTCACTCTGATAGAGTTTTTGGAGAAGAAGGTCAAAGTTTTTGCAATTTTCATGGGATTGTTGGGCACGACATTCAGTCGTGCGAGGACTTTAAAAGGTTACTTCAAGACCGGATGAATAATAAGGAGATCAAGGTCCTTAACAAGAGTGAAGATGCCAATGAAAGAGAAGTATGCGTCTCTAATAGCCAATCATCAGGCCCCCTTATAGTGCTGATCGACCGTTGGTAATTTATTACGACGCGATGAGAGAGCCATTGAAACCACAGATGGTAATTGAAGTACCATCTCCTTTCCCGTATAAGGACAACAAAACAGTACCGTGGAGATATGATGTTAATATCGTTACACCGGAAGTTGAAAAGTCCAAAGCCATAATTGAAGATGTTGGGGAGGTAGGTCATTTTACTCGAAGTGGACGATGCTATTCTAAAGAAGTTGAACCGGTAAAGAAAAGTAGTGACTCGAAGCAAAAAGGGAAAGCAGTGATGCACGAGGTCGAAGTCGAGCAAGAAATTCCACCCGTGCAAGAAACTAAAAAGCCTGTGAATGAGGAAGAAGCTCAAGAATTCTTGAAATTTATTAAGCACAGCGAATATAGTGTGGTGGAACAACTGAGCAAGCAGCCAGCACGAATCTCAGTTCTATCTCTACTGTTAAATTCAGAGCCACACCGGAACGCTTTATTGAAGGTGTTAAATCAAGCTTACGTGGCCAACAACATATCTGTCGAAAAGCTTGATAGGTGGGTAAACAATCTGAATGCGGACAACTTCATCTATTTTAGTGATGATGAGATACCGCTAAATGGTAGAGGTTCGATGAAAGCGCTGCATATCACGACCCGCTGCAAGGGCTACATAATACCGAACGTACTCATCGATAATGGGTCAGCAATAAATGTTATGCCATTGGCTACACTTTCCAGAATACCGATAGATTTGTCCTACTTAAAGCCCTGTCATTCCACGGTAAGGGCATTCGACGGGACGAGGCGTGAAGTCATGGGAAAGATCGAAATCCCTTTGGAAGTGGGCCCCTACATCTATGAGGTCGAATTCCAAGTCATGGACATTACACCCTCTTATAACTGCCTTTTGGGAAGACCTTGGATTCATTCTGCTGGAGCAGTCCCGTCATCCCTCCATCAAAAAGTGAAATTCATCATGGATGGTTGTTTGGTCACAGTCGAGGGCGAAGAAACATCATCGCATCTATCTCTGCTGATGCGCCATATCTGGAAGTAAGCAAGGATGCAGTGGAATGTTCCTTTCGATCCCTTGAATTCATCAATGCCACTTTCGTCGCTGAGGGAAATAGAATTCCAATGCCAAAACTGTCGAGAAATACCAGAATGGGTGTCAAGTTGACCGTAGGAAGGGGAGCTCGTGCGAGAAGAGGTTTAGGGAGATATATGCAAGGAATAGTGAGGGCTTTAAAGCCAGTGCACCACAAGGCCCGATACGGTTTGGGGTTCCAGCTGACATGCGCCAAAGAAGAAGACAGTGGAAGAAGGATCAAGAAAGAAGAATTGCAAGAACTTTGGGCCGAGAACCAGAATGGGAACCAATAGAGTACCCTCCTTTGTCAAAAACATTTACATCTGCGGGAATGATGTACCCTGGACAAGAGGATCCACGAAACATGTTGGGATTAATTGAAAAGGATTTTCAGAATGTTAGTATAAATGTCATTGACAAAGAAGCTGGTGCAAGTAAAGATGTCTCGAGGATACGCCCTTGCCCTCCTGGTTTCATGTTGAACAATTGGATTGCTGAGGAGCTTCTTGTAGTTTATAAGCCTTCAGAGTAATGCTAAACATCAACCTTCTATTGTGTCCTTAGATATAATAGATTTCTTTTGTAAGAGTTTGCATTCGCTCTTTATCATTTAAATGAATATCAATGAAGATGCATTTTGTCACGATTTTTCGCATTATCACTAATTTCATAATCATTTTCTCATTTCATAGCCTATCCTTACATTTGCCTCATTGCCATGACATAACATTTTGTTTGTTGTTTCCAATACTTGGATGTCCCCCGATAGCTTCCTTTTCCATTCAACTTTCAGGTGCTCAGATATTGACGACATGAATAAGCCCGTTACGAATCTTGAAATTGATTTTGAGAAGGCTGTTTGCTTAGGAGAATTTGAAGCCGAAGAAAATGCTGAAGATTATGTCTCGTCTCCTGAATTGTTAAGAATGGTGGAACAAGAGGATAAACAGGTTCTACCTCATGAAGAATCTGTAGAAACAATAAATTTAGGCACTGAAGAGAGGAAACAGAAGTGAAGATTGGGACTTCTATTTCAGAAAGTACCAGGCGTAGTTTGATCACTTTACTCCGCGAATACAAAGATGTTTTCGCGTGGTCATACCAGGACATGCCAGGGCTAGATGAATATTTAGTGGTCCATAAGCTCCCATTAAAGCCAGAATACAAGCCCATCCAGCAAAAATTAAGACGGATGAGGCCCGAAATGCTGTTGAAAATAAAAGAGGAAGTCAAGAAGCAATTTGACGCTGGCTTCCTACAAGCCTCCAAATATCCAGAATGGGTGGCTAACATAGTCCCGGTACCAAAGAAAGATGGAAAAGTACGAATGTGCGTGGATTACCGTGACTTAAATCGAGCAAGCCCAAAAGATAATTTTCCCTTGCCACATATTGACACGTTGGTGGACAACACAGCAAAACATTCATTGTTTTCTTTCATGGATGGATTCTCGGGGTATAATCAGATCAAGATGGCTTCTGAGGATATGGAGAAAACTACCTTCATAACAATGTGGGGAACGTTCTGCTACAAGGTGATGCCATTCGGGTTAAAGAATGCTGGGGCAACATATCAGAGGGCTATGGTGACGTTATTCCATGACATGATGCATAAAGAAATAGAGGTCTACGTCGACGATATGATTGCTAAATCTCGAGGAGAAGAAGAGCATGTAATGAACCTCAAGAAGTTGTTCGAAAGGCTGAGAAAGTTTCAGCTAAAGCTTAATCCAGCCAAATGTACATTCGGGGCTACCTCGGGAAAGTTGCTAGGCTTCATTGTCAGTGAAAGAGGTATCGAAGTTGATCCAGATAAAATAAAAGCCATCCAAGAATTACCACCTCCGCGCACGCAAAAGGAAGTTAGAGGATTTTTAGGGAGATTAAATTACATCGCCCGATTTATCGCTCAACTTACCAACCAATGCGACCCAATCTTTCGGCTTCTTCGAAAACATAACCCGGGAGAATGGAACGAGGAATGCCAAGTGACCTTTGATAAGATAAAACAATATTTGTCCAGTCCTCCAGTGCTAGTACCGCCAACTCCGGGAAGACCATTAATTTTGTATCTGACAGTGTTCGAAAGTTCAATGGGTTGCGTACTGGGACAACATGATGAGTCAGGAAAGAAAGAAAATGCGATCTACTACCTCAGCAAAAAGTTCACTGAATATGAGGCAAAATATTCGTCCGTTGAGAAATATTGTTGCGCTCTGGTTTGGGTAGCTCGGAGACTCAGACAATATATGTTGTATCACACGACATGGCTAATTTCAAAGTTGGACCCAATAAAATACATGATGGAATCGCCGGCACTATCAGGAAGAATGGCACGATGGCAGCTCCTCCTTTCGGAATATGACATTGCCTATGTAAGTCAGAAGTCAATAAAAGGGAGCGCAATAGCTGACTTCTTAGCAACTCGAACGACAGAGGAATATGAGCCTTTAAGATTCGATTTCCCAGACGAAGACTTAATGTGCATCACAGAAATAGAATCCGAGTCATCAAAAGAGAAGTCATGGAAGATGTGCTTTGATGGTGCGTCAAATGCTTTAGGGCATGGAATTGGAGCAATCCTAGTATCACCAGACGGGAATCATTATCCGTTCACTGCAAGACTGAACTTCTTCTGTACCAATAATATCGCAGAATATGAGGCCTGTATCATGGGGCTTCGTGCAGCTATCGAACGAAACATCGAGATCTTGGAGGTGTACGGGGACTCAGCCCTAGTGATTTACCAAATCCGTGGAGAATGGGAAGTGAGGGACTCAAAATTGATTAAGTACAGCGATTTAGTGGCTGGATTGACCAAGGAATTCAAAGAAATAACTTTTCATTACTTCCCACGAGAAGAGAACCAACTGGCTGATGCCCTAGCCACTTTGGCTTCAATGTTCAAAGCAAGTAGAGAAGCAGAAATAATGCCCCTCAAAATGAGCATATACGAGGTCCCTGCACACTGTTGTAGCATTGAGAAAGAAGTAGACGGACGGCCTTGGTTCCATGATATCTTAGAATATATCAAGAATCAAAGGTATCCCGAACAAGCGAATGAGAACGATAAAAGAACAATTAGAAGAATGGCAGCGGGATTTGTTCTTGATGGGGATATCCTGTATAAAAGAGGAAAGGATCAGATGCTTTTGAGATGTGTGGATGATGTTGAAACCAGAAAAATACTTGAAGAGGTCCATGAGGGAATTTGCGGAACGCATGCCAATGGTTTCAATATGGCCAGAAAGATCATGAGACTCGGTTATTATTGGCTGACAATGGAAAGTGACTGCATCAATGTTGCCAGAAAATGCCACAAATGTCAAATCTACGGCGATAAAATTCATGTAGCCCCTTCACCCCTTCATGTTATGACTTCTCCGTGGCCTTTTTCTATGTGGGGCATGGATGTCATAGGGCCAATTTCTCCAAAAGCTTCAAATGGACATCGATTCATTTTTGTGGTTATCGATTACTTCACAAAATGGATTGAAGCCGCTTCGTTTGCCAATATGACGAAAACTGCAGTGTGCAAGTTTTTGAAAAAGGAAATCATTTGCCGTTATGGTTTGCCTGAAAGAATCATCTCAGATAATGCCACGAATCTGAACAATAAGATGATGAAAGAAGTGTGCGAGCAGTTCCAAATAAAGCATCATAATTCCTCGCCCTATCGCCCAAAGATGAACGGGGCTGTTGAAGCAGCTAACAAGAACATTAAGAGGATCATTGGGAAAATGACTGAGACATATAAAGATTGGCACGCGAAACTTCCATTTGCTTTGTTTGCATATCGCACATCTGTGCGAACATCTACGGGAGCAACTCCTTTCTCTCTAGTCTATGGAATGGAAGCTGTGCTACCTATCGAGGTTGAGATCCCCTCTCTGCGAGTATTGATGGAAACAAAGTTAGAAGAAGCAGAATGGGTTCGAGCTCGATATGATCAGTTGAACCTCATTGAAGAAAAACGTCTAAGGGCAATTTGTCATGGGCAAATGTACCAAAAGAGAATGATCGCAGCCCATGACAAGAAGGTACGACCAAGAGAGTTCCATGAAGGAGAACTCGTTCTAAGAAAGATTCTCCCAATACAAAAAGACCTACGAGGAAAATGGGCACCAAATTGGGAAGGACCATACGTTGTAAAAAAGGCATTCTCAGGAGGAGCTTTAATCCTTACCGAGATGGATGGGAAGGAGTTACCGAATCCGGTGAATTCAGATGTGGTGAAGAAATATTATGCTTAAGATGAAAACCCGAAATGGGCATCTAAAAAAAAAAAGGGGATCAGGGCGAAAACCCGAAAAGGGCGTCTTGATTAATACAAAAAGATTAGGATGAAAACCCGAGAGGGCGTCCTAATGAAACAAACCTGGCGGTCGAACGGTAGGTCAAGTAGTGAGACTACAGTATTTGAAGCACTTCTGAAAGCTCAAAATTTTCTACGCAAGAAGCCATGCTCGAAAAGATTATTGATTGAGGAACGTGGAAGAGTTCATGTGTTGAATATCTAGAGCATTTGTATCCGTTGTATACGACCTTTTCTTTCTTTTTGACATTTTTACTCTCATTGGTTAACTTTCTTTGTTTGCCACATTTGAAATAAAGGAATATGAGATATCCTTTTTGTCCCTACCTGACCATTCTCATGTATCTCATTATGTGTTTATTTAATGATAAATAGTGAAATGGCATGCTCTAAACAAAAGAAATGTCAAGCATTACCCGGATAAGAATTTGATAAGTGCAAGATCTTCAAAGCAAGAACAAAGTTTAACCAAGGGCAAAAGGGTGATATCTGAGAAACGTCGATTACTCGTAAAGCTCGAAGACAGGTATGAGGCCTGAAGAGAAGGTCGAGAATCAAAGCAATGAACGCAGATCCTCAACAATCGTGGCTAAATGGACATACGACAAACATGCTTAAGGAGCACCACATAATCATGTAGGCATAAAAGCATTTAAGACAAACATGTGCATATAATGATACATGGCATATACAGGTACTCCAACAGAGCAAGAAATCTTGAATGAGAGTCGCACTGAATCAAAGGAAAAGATACCTGAGTTCTACCAAAAGACTGGTTTTGGGTATTTTAATGTTTAATGTTCATGCTTTCCAAAGAAAATCAACTCATATCACGAGAGGTGAGTTGAGCCTTTTAATTTCTGTTTTTCAAAAATCAACTCATATTGCGAGAAGTGAGTTGAGCCTAGGGGCACGCCAAGGTATTTTTAGTTTATGTTTTAAATTGACTCATATTGCGAGAGGTGAGTTAAGCCTTTTAATTTATGTTTTTCAAAATCAACTCATATTGCTAGAGGTGAGTTGAGCCTCAGGACACGCTGAGGTAATTTTAATTTCTGTTGTTAAAAAAAATCAACTCATATTGCGAGAAATGAGTTGAGCCTCAGGACACGCTGAGGTAATTTCAATTTCCGTTTTCAAAATTCAACTTATATTGCGAGAAATGAGTTGAGCCTCAGGACACGCTGAGGTATTTTCAATTTCTGCTTTTCAAAATTCAACTCATATTGCGAGAAATGAGTTGAGCCTCAAGACACGTTGAGGTAATTTCAATTTCTGTTTTCAAAATTCAACTCATATTGCGAGAAATGAGTTGAGCCTCAAGACACGTTGAGGTATTTTAATTTTCTGTTTTTCAAAATTCAACTCATATTGCGAGAAATGAGTTGAGCCTCAAGACACGTTGAGGTAATTTCAATTTCTGTTTTCAAAATTCAACTCATATTGCGAGAAATGAGTTGAGCCTCAAGACACGTTGAGGTAATTTCAATTTCTGTTTTCAAAATTCAACTCATATTGCGAGAAATGAGTTGAGCCTCGGGACACGCCGATGTATTTTTAGTTTATGTTTTAAATTGACTCATATTGCGAGAGGTGAGTTAAGCCTTTTAATTTATGTTTTTCAAAATCAATTCATATTGCTAGAGGTGAGTTGAGCCTCAGGACACGCTGAGGTAATTTTAATTTCTGTTGTTAAAAAAATCAACTCATATTGCAAGAAATGAGTTGAGCCTCAGGACACGCTGAGGTAATTTCAATTTCTGTTTTCAAAATTCAACTTATATTGCGAGAAATGAGTTGAGCCTCAGGACACGCTGAGGTATTTTCAATTTCTGCTTTTCAAAATTCAACTCATATTGCGAGAAATGAGTTGAGCCTCAAGACACGGTGAGGTAATTTCAATTTCTGTTTTCAAAATTCAACTCATATTGCGAGAAATGAGTTGAGCCTCAAGACACGTTGAGGTAATTTCAATTTCTGTTTTCAAAATTCAACTCATATTGCGAGAAATGAGTTGAGCCTCAAGACACGTTGAGGTATTTTCAATTTCTGCTTCTCAAAATTCAACTCATATTGCGAGAAATGAGTTGAGCCTCAAGACACGTTGAGGTAATTTCAATTTCTGTTTTCAAAATTCAACTCATATTGCGAGAAATGAGTTGAGCCTTAAGACACGTTGAGGTAATTTCAATTTCTGTTTTCAAAATTCAACTCATATTGCGAGAAATGAGTTGAGCCTCAAGACACGTTGAGGTATTTTCAATTTCTGCTTCTCAAAATTCAACTCATATTGCGAGAAATGAGTTGAGCCTCAAGACACGTTGAGGTAATTTCAATTTCTGTTTTCAAAATTCAACTCATATTGCGAGAAATGAGTTGAGCCTCAAGACACGTTGAGGTATTTTCAATTTCTGCTTCTCAAAATTCAACTCATATTGCGAGAAATGAGTTGAGCCTCAAGACACGTTGAGGTAATTTCAATTTCTGTTTTCAAAATTCAACTCATATTGCGAGAAATGAGTTGAGCCTCAAGACACGTTGAGGTAATTTCAATTTCTATTTTCAAAATTCAACTCATATTGCGAGAAATGAGTTGAGCCTCAAGACACGTTGAGGTATTTTCAATTTCTGCTTCTCAAATTCAACTCATATTGCGAGAAATGAGTTGAGCCTCAAGACACGTTGAGGTAATTTCAATTTCTGTTTTCAAAATTCAACTCATATTGCGAGAAATGAGTTGAGCCTCAAGACACGTTGAGGTATTTTCAATTTCTGCTTCTCAAAATTCAACTCATATTGCGAGAAATGAGTTGAGCCTCAAGACACGTTGAGGTAATTTCAATTTCTGTTTTCAAAATTCAACTCATATTGTGAGAAATGAGTTGAGCCTCAAGACACATTGAGGTATTTTCAATTTCTGCTTTTCAAAACTTAACTCATATTGCGAGAGATGAGTTGAGCCTCAAGGCACGCTGAGGTATTTTCAATTTCTGCTTTACTAATTCTACTTTTTCAAATCAACTCATATTGCAAGAGGTGAGTTGAGTCTCAGGCCACACGCTGAGGTCTTTTCAAATTCTGTTTTTAATTTCTGTTTTTTAATTTCTGTGTTTCAAAAAAAAAAAAATCAACTCATATTGCAAGAGGTGAGTTGAGCATTTTAATTTCTGTTTTTCAAAAATCAATCATATTGCGAGAGGTGAGTTGAGCCTTTTAATTTCTATTTTTCAAAAACCAACTCATATTGCGAGAGGTGAGTTGAGCCTTTTTCTATTTTTCAAAAATCAACTCATATTGCGAGAGGTGAGTTGAGCCTTTTGCAAATTCTGTTTTCAAAAATCGACTCATATTGCGAGAAGTGAGTTGAGCCTTGGCTCACGTGCTGAGCTATTTTCAATTTCTATTTTTAATGTCTAGTTTTAAATAGTCAATTCATATTGCGAGAAATGAGTTGAGCTCAGGATCACATGCCGAGTAAAGAATAAAGATTGGACAATTGAACAAAATTTAGTGCTTTTAAGTCTTTGCACTATCCTTGTTTCACAATGATAAGCAAAGAGGGGCAGTTGTAAGCACTAAATTTTTGTCCGACTAGAGTTTGTGTTTAATTTTCAAAATTTCAAAAAAAAAAAATTAAAAATAAAAATTGCATTTTGACACCTAAACTTTTCCTAAATTTCATTTTGACCCTTAAACTTTCTTTAAATTTCACTTAGACCCCTAAACTTTCATTAAATTTCATTTTAATCCTAAATTTTCTAAAAATTACATTTAGCCCCAGAAGTTTTGCTGCATTTGCGATTTGGTCCTTCAGACAAGTTACATGATTTGGGGCACCCACTTCCAGATTTTCAGGCCATAAACATGGGTGGCTGCTCCTTCCCCACTTGCTACCTGCAAAAAAGAAGCAAAACCAACTATAAAAAGGAGTTTAAACTCCAAAAATGAGGACACCCACGAAAAAAAATAAAAAAAAACTTGCAAAAAGAGAGATTTTTTCGAAGGAAAAAAGAAGAAAAGAGAAGAAAAGAGAAAGAGGAGAAGAAAAGAAAGAGTACCGGCGTCGGAGGAGGTAGCGGCGGCGCAAGCGGTGGTGGAGGCTAGACTTTGAAGAAGAAGAAGGAAGAAGAAAAGAGGAAGAAGAAAGAAAGAAAAAAAAAAGAAATAATAAAAAATATTATAACAGTCGGGTCAACCCGACCCGACCCACCTACGACCCGATCCGACCCAGCAGCCCAAGAAAAAACAAAAAAAAAAGAAACAAGCCCAAAAAAAAATCAAAGCAAAAAAAAAAGCAAAAAAAAGAAGGGAAAGAAGCAGCACAAAAAAAAAAAGGGCAGGCCAACAATAGGCCCAATTCCAGCAGCCCAACAAGCAGCCAACAGGCCACCAGCCAGCAGGCCCGCGCAGGCCAGCCCAACAAGGCAGCCCAGCAGAAAAAAAAAGGAAGAAAAAGAAGAAAAAAGAAAAAAGAAAAAAGAAAAAAAGAAAAAAGAAAAAAAGAAGAAAAAGGGGGTTCAATTTTAGCAACCCGTTCGGCGAAGCTCGTGTTTTAGATTTTTCGGTAATTTTATTTATTTCTCTTTTAATTTAATGCTCGTATTTTTATGTTATTTCATTTTAATATTATTAGCATTTTATGCATTTTATATATTTTTATATTTTTGTATTTATATTTACAATTTAATTAAATTTTAATTTTACTTTATTTTAAATAATTTTAATAAATAAGGCAACGAATCGGTTTAGCATCGAGTCACCGAATTCATCGCTATGTTGGGTGAATATCGATGGCTTATGTTAAATTCGGGACCCGTTTTAAAAATAAAAAATGTTCAAAAATCCTCGTGTTTCAAAAAAATTTTCTCGTGTTTTAATACAACCCGATTAAATATTAAATTGAATTGGTTTGACACTAATTCGTCGATTTCATTGCCATGTTGGGGTGAATATCATCGATTCGTGTTAAATATGGTACGTTTTTCTAAAAAAAAAAATTCTTGTTTCAAATTTTCGAATCTTTAAAAATTACTCGTATTTTAGAAATTTTCGAATTTTCGCGTTTTCAAAAGTTTTTGTGTTTGAAAAAAATTTTCGCGTTTAAAAAATTTCTCGTATTTCAAAAATTGTCGTTTTTTATAAATCTTCGTGCTTTCAATAATCCTCGTGCTTTTAAAAATTCTCATGTTTCAAAAATCTTCGTGTTTTCAAAATTCTAGTGTTTCAAAAATTTTCTTGTTTTCAAAAAAAAAATTTCGTGTTTTAAAAAAAATATTTCCGTGTTTTAAAAATTTTCGTGTTTTAAAAATTCTCGTATTTAAAATTTTTTTTAAGAAAAAATTTTGTTTCAAAAAAATGTCTTGTTTTAAAAATTCCCGTGTTTCAAAAAAAAGTGTCGTGTTTTAAGAAAATTTCGTTTTTTTCCAAAAATTTTCGTGTTTCTAAAATATTCGTGTTTACAAATTCTCGTGTTTTCAAAAATTCTCGTATTTTAAAAAAAAACTTTCGTTTTAAAAAAGAAATACTGCGCTTCAAAATTCTCGTGTTTTTTTTAAAAAAAAGGGGTTCTCGTATTTCAATCGGATCACGACTAAATATTAAATGGAACTCGTATTTTTGAAAATTAAGACAACATGCGTTTAACGAGATACCAATTTTGGGCGTCGCGAGGGTGCTAATACCTTCCTCGCGCGTAACCGACTCCCGGACCCTAATTTTCTCTGGATTTTGACGTGGACCTAAAATTGTCTCTCTTTTTTTAGAAAAGTTTAAAAAAATTCTTCTAAAAAAGGATTTTATTTGGTGTCCGATCACACCTAAAAAAGATCGGTGGCGACTCCTCTTTTGTAAATAAAATTTGAAACTTTAATTTTTCAATAATCATTTCAAATAGCGCCTATTGCCAAATTTTTAGGTCGCTACAATGACCTAGAGCTATGTCACACGGCCTGACCACACGCCTTGTGACCCCTGTTTTGCAAATTTTGCATCTCTTTCCTAAACTTTCCAAACTATTTCAAATTTGTCCTGAATTGTTGCTAAGTTAGTTTTAGGGCCTCGAGGGCTCGATTTAGGGACAATATGCATGTGTATCAATGGTTTATGATGTGATTAATTATCGAATGACATAATTTTCAAATATTTTTGATTGTACTGTAATGCTTCATAACCCTAATTCGGTGATGGAGACGGGTTAGGGGTGTTACATTTAGTGGTATGAGTGATATAGTTTAGTCGGTTCTCGAACTAAACGTACCATGTATGGAGTCTAGAAATACATGTCATTATATAACCTATGATAGTGTGAAAAATCCTGACTCAAATTGAACTATGTTTTCATATAAAAAATATGTCATCCAACCAAGCCGATTCCGATGAAGTAGAATGTAACACATAAGCTTCCGTTCACGGAGCAACCTCTAATAGTAGTGGGCCCGTAGCTAAGGTCCGGAGAGGTGAGGATAAAGAAGCCTTCTTTTAGATGATGTCTGAATGGTTTACAAAGTTCATAAGAACGAACCTGTTGGCTCAACGACCTCCACCCCCTCCCATACCCCAACCTGACCCCATTATTCCTCAGAATTTGGAACCAATACGTACAAGCAAGCCTTCGGTTGATAAAATTCGATAGTATGGGGTTGAAGAATTCCACGGTTCAATCGAAGATAATCTAGAAAGAGTTGAGTCTTGGTTGGCAAACACAGTGAGAGTTTTTGATGAATTATCTTGTACACTAGAAGAATGTTTAAAGTGTGTTGTATCGTTACTAAAAGACTCAACATATCAATGGTGGAATACGTTGATTGCGGTAGTACCAAAAGACCGTGTGAATTGGGAATTCTTTCAAATAGAGTTTAGAAAGAAATATGTAAGCTAAAGATTCCTCAACAAGAAATGAAAATAATTTCTAGAATTGAAACAAGGTCATATGACAGTAGTCAAGTATGAGAGAGAATTTGTGTGACTCAGCAAATTTGCTCAATAGTGTATACCATCAGAGGCTGTTATGTGTACCAGGTTTGAGGATGGTTTAAATGAAGATATTAAGTTGCTAGTCGGGATTCTTTAGTTGAAAGAATTCATAGTTTTGGTTGATAGATCACAAAAAGCCGAAGAACTCAGTAAAGCCAAAAGAAAAGTAGATTCTGAGACTCATGACACGAGTAAATGACCTATGGGAAAATCATTCTCATCTTCATCGAAGAAATCAAAAAAATTTCACAGTCGTTCATCAGTTTCAGTAGGTTACTCAAAGAGATAAAGGAAAACAACATTTGAGTTCGAGACCTCAGGCTACATCTGTAGCGAGTGTGGGTAGCGTTAAAAACAACAAAATCGAATGTTAACAATGCAATAAATGACACTTCAGAGAATGCAGATTGAAAGATGGGTCGTGTTTTAAATGTGGTTCTTATTATCATTTTCTTAGAGATTTCCCGGAAAGATCAAATAAAGAGCATGTTCAGAATACTCGTTGGAGTAATACAACTACGAGAGGGAGACCACCCAAAATACTAGAAATATGGGCAACAGTCAGAGTGGAACGAAATATTCTACTGTTAGATCTGAGGCACGGGCACCAGCTAGGGCTTATGCGATTCATCCTCAAGAGGAAGCTTCAACACCTGATGTGATCACTGGTACATTTTCTATCTTTCATAATAACGTTAATGCTTTGATTAACCTGAGGTCAACTCACTCATATGTATGCACAACTTTAGTATTGGATAAGAAAATATCTTTTGAGTCTACTGAATTTGTGGTTAAAGTAATGAGTCCTTTAGGTCAGTATGTGTTAGTTGATAAAGTCTGTAAAAACTTTCCTTTGATGATTCAGGATTGCAACTTTCTGGTTGATTTGATGTTGTTACCTTTTGATGAGTTTGACATGATTTTGGGTATGGACTGATTAACTCTGCATGATGCTGTTGTGAACTATAGACAAAAGCATACTGTGTTAAAGTGTCAGAATGGTAAAAGAATCTGAATTGAATCAGATAGATTGGATGGTACATCAAATGTTATCTCAACTATGGCAGCGCAAAAATATGTTAGAAAGGGTTGTGAAGCGTATCTAGCTTACATATTTGATTCTAAGGTTTTAGAGTTGAAATTAGAGTCAGTTCTTACTGTTTATGAATTTCCAGATGTGTTTCCAGAAGAGTTACCAGGGTTATCGCCGGTTAGAGAGGTGGAGTTTGCTATTGAATTAGTACCGGGAACATCTCCGATATTGATAGCTCCGTATAGAATGGCACCTACAAAGTTGAAAGAGTTAAAAGAACAGTTGCAAGAGTTGATAGAAATGGGCTTTGTTTGGCCTAGTTTTTCTCCTTGGGGTGCTCATGTTTTGTATGTTAAGAAAAAGGATGGGTTAATGCAATTGTGTATAGACTAACGGCAGCTAAATAAAGCCACAATCAAGAACAAATATCCTTTTCAACGTATTGATGATTTGTTTGATCAGCTGAATAGTGCAGCTGTATTTTCAAAGATCGATCTTCGTTTTGGATATTATCAGTTATGGGTTAAATATTCAGATGTGCCGAAGACTACTTTTAGAACCAGGTACGGACATTATGAATTTCTTGTTATGCCATTTTGTTTAAACAATGCACCTGATGTGTTTATGGATTTGATGAACAGAATATTTAGGCCATATTTAGATCGATTTATGGTTGTATTCATTGATGATATTTTGATTTATTCTCGAGATGAAATAGAGCATGCCCAGCATTTGAGAATTGTTTTGCAGACTTTATGCAAAAAATAGTTGTTTGCTAAATTTAGTAAATGTGAGTTTTGGCTTTGAAAAGTTCGATTTTTGAGGCACATGGTATCGGCTGACGGTATTAGGGTTGACCCGAGTAAAATATTAGCTACAATTGATTAGAAGCTTCTGAAAAATGTTTCAGAAGACATAAGTTTTTTGGGTTTAGCCGGATATTGTCGAAGATTTGTTAAAGGATTTTCGATGATTTATCTGCCGTTGATGAGATTTCTTCAGAAAGATGTCAAGTTCGAATAGTCTGAAAAAATGTCACAAAATTTTAATCAATTGAAAGCGTTGTTGACCGAAGCCCCTATGTTGGTCCAACCAAAGTCTGGTAAGGAATTCGTAATTTATAGTGATGCTTCATTGAATGGTTTGGGTTGTGTGTTGATGCAAGAAGGAAATGTGGTAGCGTATGCTTTTCAAGAGTTGAAACCACATGAGTGAAATTACCCGACTCATGATTTAAAGCTTGCAGCTATTGTGTTTGCTTAAAAGATTTGGCGACATTATTTGTACGGAGAAAAATGTCATATCTTTACATATCATAAAATTTTCAAGTATTTGATGTCATAGAAAGATCTGAACTTGAGATAATGTAAATGGCTTGAATTGTTAAAAGATTATGATTTGATCATTGATTATCATCTAGGAAAGACTAATGTTGTTGTTGGTGCCCTAAGTCAAAAATCTTTGTTTGCTTTGCGAGCTCTGAATACACGGTTGATGTTGAATCACAATGGTTCAATCATAACTGAATTAAAAGCTAGACTGATATTTTTGCAACAGATTTGTGATGCTCAGAAAACTGATGCTGAATTGATCTATAAATGGAAACGGATTTGGTCGACACCTGATTTGGTTTAGACGATAGTTTGTACTTCAGAAACAGGATTTGTGTTCCAGGGAATTTTGATGTCATTCAGAAGATTTTACAGGAAGCTCACAGTAGTATCTTATCGATACATCCTAGTATCAATAAAATGTTGGTGATTTGAAACATATGTACTAGTTGTCAGGTATGAAATAAGAGATTTCAAGGTTCGTATCAAAATGTTTGATCTATCAGTAAGTTAGAGCTCAACATTAGGTACCTTTTGGTTTATTACGACTGTGATGATTCCGGAGTGGAAATAGGAACGCGTCACGATGGATTTTGTATCAGGATTGCCTCTAGCTCTGAGTAAGAAATATGTTGTATGGGTCATTATAGATCGTTTGAAGAAATCTGCACATTTTATTCCAATGCGTACGAATTATTCACTTGAGAAATTGGTAGAGTTGTACGTTTTAGATATTGTTAGATTACACGATGTACCGGTTTCTATTATCTTCAATAGGGATCCACGGTTTATCTCTGGATTCTGGAATAAGTTACATGAAGCTCTGGGTACTCAATTGCATTTTAGTATGTCAGTCTGAGCGAGTAATTCAGGTACTCGAGGATATGTTCCGATATTGTGTTTTAGAGTTCAAAGTTAACTGGGAGAAATTTCTTCTATTTGTTGAATTTGCATAAAATAATAGTTATTAGGCGAGCATTAAAATGGCACTGTACGAAGCTTTGTATGGTCGAAAATTTCAAACTCTAGTATATTAGGCAGAGCTGAGTGAGAAAAAGTTATTTGGTGTTGATTTGATTCGAGAAACCGAATAAAAGGTCAAAGTAATACGTGACAGTTTGAAAGCTACTTCTGATCGCCACAAATCTTACATAGATTTGAAAAAGAAAGATATTTAGTTTCAAGTTGGCGACAGAGTATTTCTAAAAGTATCACCCTAGACAAAAGTTCTTCAATTTGACCAAAAGGGAAAACTTAGTGCTCAATTCATTAATTCGTATGAGATCATTGAAAGGATTGGCTAATGGCTTATCGATTGACTTTGCCGTTAGAGTTAAAGAAGATTCACAATGTATTTCATGTATCGATGTTACGACGGTATCGATCAGATCCTTCACACGTGATTTCACCTGTAGATGTTGAGATTCATCTAGATATGTTATACAGTGAAGAATCGATCAGAACTTTAACTCGGGAAGTTAAATAATTAAGAAACAAAAGTATAGCTTTAGTTAAAGTTCTTTGGCAACGTCAAAGAATCGAAGAGGCTACATGGGAAACGAAAGAAGATATGAAAGTGTAATACTTAAACCTATTTTCTGTTAAGATTTTCGGGGACAAAAATTCCTTTAAGAGAGAATATAACAACCTGCTTTTCACTGATGTCAGAAATAGTGGTTTTGGGCCAACAATTCTGACGAGTAAATTAGGATTTTACTATTTATTATAGGTCCACGAGATTATATTAAGGTCATATTAAAATTTCGTTAAGAAATTTTAATGTTTAAATGGTTAATTAGGTGAAAAGAACTAAATTGTAAAAGTGTAAAAGTTGAGTTATATCAGTTAAAAGGGTTAAAAAGCAATAGAAAGGAAAGAAAAAAGGGTTTATATGGTAAATATACCATAATGAATGCTAGTGGATGTGCATGGGCAAGTTTTTATTGTAATTTTTGGTTAACAATAAGGTTAATATGGCATCTGAGAAAATAACCTTAAAACAAAAGAAAATAAAACATGCATCATATTTATTTCTTCATGTTTAAACAATTTTAAGAGAAGAGAGACTCCATTGTTGATAGCTTGGTTCGGCTAGGCTTAAATCAGTGCATGGTATGTGATTTCAACCCCGTTTTTAATGATTTTTATATTTTTGAGTTCGTTTTAGCTTAATCTAGTTAGCTCGAGGGTTAATTTGTAAAATTTTTAAAGGTTGAGGGACTTACCATGAATTTTTTGAATATGTTTTAATGTTAATTGATAGATTATGAATCTTTGTTGAGAAATAAACAAGTTTTGTTAAGTGATTTTTGATGAAATTGCATTTATGGATTTATTTGTGAAAATAGTAAAATTTCATGTTAAATTTATGAATTGATGGTTTAATTGGGTTAGTATAAGTCCCTAATAAATTTGACTAGCTTTAATGGAGGATTAAAATGGTTAGATTTCAATTTTAAGCTTAAGGACTAAATTGTGAAAAGTTAAAATGTTAGGGGTAAATTAGTAATTTTGCATAAATATAAAATGTGGATTAAATTGAATACTAAAAGTATTTAATTGAATAAATTCCTACTTAGATCAAGATAAACCAGGTTTAGACTTAGATCGAGAAAAAGCTAAAGTTTCGGATTAGTTCGATTGTATTTCCACCCCCTAACTATCAAGGAAAGTTCATATGAACGGTTATCGTGGTAATGTTATTTAATATGAATGTTTAATATGTTATTTTTAATGTAAATGGATTGATATATATATGTATCAATGCTATGACGAATTGACGGCTATTGAGTCCCGGTTGAACCTTAGGAATACTTAGGATACAAATGACATGTCATTAGAGATTTCAAGTTTCGGGTGCTAGTCTTGAATGTCCTACTGATGGCTGAGGTCTTGCATTTGTTGCAGATTCTCCACAGCTCGTGTTAGCAGCATCGTGTAGCTTAAACTCCGACCCACAACTTGTGTGAGCAGGCCCATTTCACAACTCGTGTTAGCAATTATGTAAAGGAAAGGTTACGATTATATGTAAAGGCACACTTCGTGTGAGCTTTCTCATGTATCTGACATAATTCTAGATGGTTCAACGGGTAAGAAAAGGGAATGAAATGGTAAGTATGTAAATGGATTGAATCATGATTAAATGAAAGGATTAATGAATTAATGATGTTGTACATGTGGAAATTTATGTCTTATTATTGATTTCATTTATGTTATGGATAAACATGCTAACTTTTGAGTTGGTGATGTTGATTAGGCCTTGATAAGCTTATGGCATTCGTGTTGAATTGTATTTAATTTATGTATTGTATTATGAAAATGGTAAGTTATGTTTATGTGAGCTTACTAAGCATTGTTGCTTATGTGGTTTCTTTCCATTGTTTCATAGATTATTGGAAGCTCGATTTGGTTGGAAGCTCATCGGAGATCTATCACACTATCCAACAGACATTTTGGTAGTTTTTGAATATTTTGGCCAAAGCTTATAATGGCTTGTATTGGATGATTTGTAATGGTAATTTTGATGAATGTTTTACTGGTCTTTTGATATGTATAAGTTTTGAAAGTTAGGTTGGTTTGGTACCATTTGATGCCTTGTTAAATTGTGTCAATTTGGTTACCTTACTATGCATATTGGTATGGCTCTGTATGGTTTGTTTGGAATGGT
The DNA here is from genome assembly GCF_007990345.1 of Gossypium hirsutum. NCBI lineage: Eukaryota > Viridiplantae > Streptophyta > Magnoliopsida > Malvales > Malvaceae > Gossypium > Gossypium hirsutum. The sequence goes on from NC_053437.1 coordinate 54,135,686, forward strand.
ATGATAATGGTAGAATTTGTGGTATGTTTTGGTAAGTATTGAACTAAGATATGAAGCTTGAAATATGGTAATATTGACAAGTTTAGGTAGGTGTTGTTTGTATGCATTAGAGGTGCCTTTGAATGACATATTGGTTAGTTGAATTAGATATTGAAATGACATTTTTATGTGTGTTTGGATGCTTTTTAAGTCCCTTTAAAGTGTGCACAAATAGATTGAATGTGTATGTAGGGTTAGGTTTTGAAGTGACTTAATTTTAGGTGAGATTTGGGTTCACATGGCCTGAGATACGGGCATGTGACTCAGCTGTGTGAGTCATACAGCCTGGCGGCACGGTCGTGTATCATCTGATGATTTCCTTAGGGTGTAAGCCAGTGAGTTACATGGCTTAACACATGGCTTGGCACACGGGCGTGTAACCCTACTCAAAGAGTTACACGGGTGAGGACACGGGCTGGGACATGGTTGTGTGTCCCTAGTTTGAAAGTTGCACGGCCTAGAGCTATGTCACATGGCCGTGTGACATAGTTTTTGCAAATTTTGCATCTTTTTCCTAAACTTTCCAAACTATTTCGAATCGGTCCTAAATTTTTTCTATGTTATTTTTAGGGCCTCAAAGGCTCGATTTAGGGACAGTATGTGTGTGTATGGATGATTTATGATGTGATTAAATTATTGAATGACATAATGTTCAAATATTTTCAATTGTACAATAATGTAACCCTAATCCGACGACGAAAACGGGTTAGGAGTGTTACAAGATTTGACTTTAATCAAATAGATTTATGTCATCCTATTTCTAGGATTGTGTGCAACTCCACTCAATTTCGTTAGATCTACTCTTAAACAAGGTCTATTACTCCTCTGAATTAAACACTTTAAGCATGGATCAATAATATAACCGAGAATTAAGCACACATAATTTAGAACAATATCTAAGTATTTATTGTGTAAAATAAAAATCAAAAGACAAAATTTATCATAGGGTTCATCTCCCTAGGTATTTAAAAAATTAGTTCATGCTTGAAAATAAAAACATCCTAGAGATAGTATAACCGAAAGAAATAAACTCATGATAATCTCCAAAGAAATCAATTGTGAGTCTTCAATCTTGACAGAAATCTTCTTCAGAATCAGTTTCAATGGTGTTTTTCGAGTTATTTTCTTGAGTATCTTATGATGAATCACTCCTATATTCTTATTTTGTCAAACATATGCCTTAGAATGTCCGAAAAACCTAAAAATCACATTTTCTCGTAGTTCAGAGTGCCAATTCACGAAATCGACATGGCCTATCACATGGTCATGTGGCAGACCTTGTGGCTCACATGTCAGTGTGCCCAAGTCGTGTGTAAGGGGTCAACACGTGTGGCTCTGATAACTTGCTCTGATTTTTTGGTTTTTGCTTCTTTTTCTCCCACATGCTCTATTAAGCATGAAAACATGAATTTAGATGATTAAGAGCATAAAATTCAACATTAACATTGAATAATCACCCAAAAATACATTAAGAATGAGATTAAAACATGTTACTTTTAGCACTTATCAGCGAACCATGTTGAACCCTTAGTGAGATATTCTTAATGAGCTTATTTTGTGGCGGGGTCCTTATGAAATGACATAACATATTCTACCTAGATTCTTTTGAAATCAAGACCATTAAAAGTAGAACGTGCTACCCAATGAACACAAAGTAAGAACCAAGCAAGTTTAAAGAACGATTAGAGTAAAGCTACGTCTGATAATTCGAAGGAGGACATATACTTGTAAATAGTAAGAGAAAAAGAGGGTTTAAGAATGATCAAGTATGATCAGTAACTCTAAACATCGACTTACGAAGAATATGGGCTAAGGAACCATCATCAAGATTAATTAGAAAGGAAGTCCTATGGTATGAAGTCATTGATGGAACTATGATAAAGGATACAGGCAACGGTATCGTGGACAGAGGAATGATCATGTTCATAAATGGCATAATACTTATGATGATAGATAGATAAAGTTTAAAGAAGAGAAGCTGGTGGTGATGGACTATCTGTCTATTTATGGCATTCAATGAATAAGGTATAAATGACTAATTCTCACTAAGTTCTTATGAACTTACACGAATATTTCCTATCTTTCAAGATGAATGTGAGACTGCTCCTGGAGGAACAAGGCCGAGACTATGCCAAGGATTGGCGTATCGATTTGTTATACATACTGAGCGAGTTAGGAAACTTGTTCAAAATTTGAGCCAATGTGTAGAAATCTACACCCCAAGAATATCTATGATAGATTAGGATTTCAAGTTACACATTTTTGTAATTTAATTACCATGCGTTGTATTTGTAATCACTTAATTGTATGTACTTATGTATTTTAGTTCGAAGCTTGTAATTAAATAAGCCACAGTAAATTGTAATTTGTATGAATAGGGTACGTTTATGTCTGTACTGGTGTTGTAATACCCAAGATCCGGATCCAGTCCATCGGGTCAGGTTTGGGTTGTTACAAAAAATAAAAAAGAAAAAATCACAAGAAAAACCTTTCTTGATCGTCACAAATACTGGAATAAATTTTGTTTTCCATAAATCATTGTTGAAATCTCATTTTCCAAGAACCTTTCGTTTTTTTTTTAGTTGAAATCTCATATTGAAAAAAAATCATTTTACTGAATAAAACACCCATTTGCTAAATCCCTAAATCTTCAACAATACATCGCTAAATTGAAAACCTTTTGCTAATCAAAAACCACTTTTTCCAAGAACTTTTATTCAATTGTGAACCCTAATAAAAACCCCTTATCTTACTCAAAACCCCAAATAAAAAACCCTATTTTAGAAAGCCAAAATCTTTCGTTGAATTTAAGAACCAAATGCATAATATCAGTGCTTTAAAGGCAAATTGAGATGTTGTGTAAGTAAGTTTTTGTGAAATTTCTAGGTTGAGTTCTTTTTATTTGGGTTATGACTAGTTTCTTTATAATAAGGAACTAACTTTTTGTTGACATATTTTCTAGGTTGAAAATATTTGGGTTATGACTGGTTTCTTTATAATAAGAAACTAACTTTTTGTTGACATATTTTCTAGGTTGAAAAAGGAAGGGCATATTGTAAAGATTTTGGCAAATGGCTCGTCTTTATGGTGGCCAAGTAAGCAAAAACAATTGGACCCAATTTGTAATTTTTCATTGGAATTTGTTTGGGTGCTATTGAATAGTATATTGTAAAATAACAATCTTTTTGAGTTCATTTGTCAAGGTTTAGATTCCCTTTCATAAACAACAATAGATATAAAGAAATAAAAAGTAAATAAAGTAAGTACAGTACCGACATATCATTTTCTCCCCATTTTTCTTGTTCTTGTTCAGTTTTATTATATAAGTAAATGAAGTGAATACTAACATAGCTTGTTCATTTCATTAAACTCATTACCAATTGTTTCACTTTTTTTAAAATTAAAGGGTGATTAACACTACAGTTCAGTCCCTTAACTTTCATTAGTCATGTCCATGTAATTGCTTGGGTTTTATCATAGGACATGGACTTTTTAATGTCCATTAAATTCCATTAAGTTGGGTCATCAAGTTAGATCTAGTTAAATATATATAATTTTGTATTATCCAAGTTGTAGAAATGAGTTTGCAACATGTGATCCAACAATTTGTACAAAAGAATATACACGTTGTTTGAAATTATATTTAAGTCTTTAAATAAATTATATTAAGTTAAATTATATTTTAAACCTCTAAGTAAATTATGTTAAGTTAACAATTAAATTATGTTGAACCCTCTAATTAAATTATATTAAGTTACATTATATTTTAAGTCTCTAATTAAATTTGTGTGATGAGTTTATTTCAACATTAGATATGATTTTGCCTTTTGTGTATGTGTGTTAAATATAATTTATCTTGTCTATTGTTTATTTATTGATATTTACTATAAAATATTTGTTAGAGTACTACGTGAATACAATCTGTATGTTTGTTTGTATGACATCATTTATGTATTTATGTATGACATTAGTTTATTTGTTTGTTTCTACTTATGTAGAATGGTGTATGTGCTAAGTTATTTTCATAGTGGGAAGTTTGTCATGCACCCTAAATTTGACTATGTGAATAGTAGCTTAGAAAAGTTTCAAGTGGACCCTGATTTATTATGCTACTAGGATCTTATAAACAATGTGAAAACTTAGGATATGAATCTAAACCATATATTTATTATGGGGTCCCAAATGTTGCCTTTAATGGGGATGGGTTAGTCTTAATACATGATGACAACATTGTTAGGCAAATAATAGATAGTTTGGGAAAAAATGGGTAATATAGACCTATATATAGTAGGTCAAGGTCGTGAGAACTTTAATGAGGGTGGCTTTGGTGTTGGAGAGGGTTTAGTGGATATTGTTGGTGAGGGTGTTACAGGTGCCATAGGGACTAAGTGTAGCAACCCAGTTTTTAGAGGTGTTAGAAAAAATGGTTTCGGGACCACAATTCTGACCATTGAGTCAGTAAATATTATTTATTTAATATTTACGAGGTTATTAGAGTGTCGTATTAGAGTTTGGTCCAATAATTTTGATGTTTGACTAGTTAATTAAGGCAAAAGGACTAAATCATAAAAAATGTAAAAGTTAATTGATATTGGTTTTTATTTGTTAAAAGGCTTGAATTGTTAAAGTGAGAGGATTTATATGGTAATTAGACAATAATGCATGTTGGCGGACGGTTTACACATGTTTTGATCGAAAATTATGAAATATTTTAAAGGGAAAATTAGTAATTAAATAAATAAAAAAAACATAAACAAAAGAAGCAAAATACCCATTTTCTTCATTTCACCATATTTGATCGAAATTCACCATTGGAAGACCTTGAAAATTTTAGCCAATCATCCATCTTGCATGTAATTGAATTTGATGTTTATTTTTAGTAAATTTTATGTTTTTGAGATCATTGCAGCTTAATCTAGCTAATCTAGGGACTATTTTGTAAAATCAAAAAGATTTTGAAAGTTACTATTGTTGTTTTTAAAGCTTTTTGGATGTTAATGGTGAAGTTTGAAGCTTGATGTTGAAATAGGACTACTTTGTAAAGTGAATTTAGTTAGTTTTGAGCTTAGGGACTAAATTGATACAATATTGAATTTAATATGTAATTCTTGAAAAATTAGTTACTTGGGAGCTTCTAAGGGACTATATTGAAATCAGCTCTAAGGTTTTTGGTTTAATTGTGAAAAATATGTAAGTTTCAATTTTAGGAACTAAATTGAATAAAATGTAAAAGTTAAGGGAAATATTCTAAACTTTTATTAAAGGGTCATATGCATATATTTTGACATTACAAGGTATTTGGAATTGTTAATTGAGTTAAATTATTATATAGATAAAAAAAATGGATCAATTGGCAGATAAACACAAAAAAAAAATTACTAAGCAATCCTTGGTGTTGTGTTTGCTGCTGTTTCGGTTTAGGTAAGTTCATATAATAATTAAATTGATTTATATTTACTTTTGTGTGGTTTATTATGGATACTTATATATGTCTTGCAATTGAATATTTATGGAACAATAATGTTGATTGTTGGAAGGATTAAATTGTGAAGGTTGGTATAATTGGTGTTTGAAATTGAAAAAGGGAATTTATACAGTTGAATTCATGTGTAAATGATAATGTTCAAAGTTCTGATTGATATGGATATAAATTGAGGCCCGTATGAACTTAGGGAACAACTAGGATACAAATGACATGCCATTAGGGTTATTACCGTTTCAGGTGCTGGTATTGGATGTCTTACCAATGGCTAAGGTCCTACATTTGTTGCAGATTTTTCACAGTTCGTGTGAGCAGGCCATTTTCACAACTCGTATGAGCATTTACATTCACAGCTCGTGTGAGTATTATCATCCCGTGTATCTAACACTATTTCATTATAGTTCATTAGGTGGAAACATGACATATGAAATGAAAATGATATCTGATTTAATTACAAGGGAATGGATATGAATTATGAATGCTTGTGTTGTATTTGGTATATAAGCATGGATTATGATTTATGTTTCAGTTGGGAATAAACTAACCTTTTTGGGTTGTGATTTGCATAGGACAAAGAATGCCATGTTTCCAAATTGTATATATTTATATGATCAATTCTTAGGTTATACTAAGATCGGTAAGTCATGTTAAATTTAGTACAAACTTACTAAGCATTGTGTTGCTTACATTTTCTTTGCTTGAATTCTTGTAGATCATCGAAAGTTTTATAGTCTGTTGGAATCAAGTCAGAGCTCACACTATTCGTTCAACGGCTTAGTAGATTTTTTATTATTTTGGAATAGGTTATAAATGGCATGTAAATAGATGTTTTGGTTACATATGTATATATGCAAGTTGTGGTTTGAAATATTACATGAATGTTAAATTAGTATCTTGTTAAGTTGGTAGCTTTTTGGACATGAATGTCTATTTATATATTATCCTTTAATCTTGCTTCATAGATTAAATTTTAAAGTATTAAGGAACGAATATGTATGTCATGTATGTACAATGAATGTTGTATGTTTGAGATTATATACAACACTTTGGATGTATTAGATTTTGAATTGGTTAAGTTAGGTTATTTGATCAATAAGGTAATGTTATGGTAAGTGTTTAAAAATGTTATGTTTTGGTATTTGAAATGTTGATTAAGTGAGAATGTTTTGGTATTTGATTTGGGGTAAGAATAATGATGAATGTGTGATTGTAAATTGTTGAATTGAGGTGCCAATTGTGGCATATTGGTTAGACAATTAGGATGGATGATTTAAGTTGTGTTTTGATATAATTTTGATGTATTTGAATAGATTGTATGAGGGTTTAATGCTTGCTTATGGAATAGGTAAACTTTGGGATATATAACTTATTTGAAATGGTTCTTATAGGTACACGCAATCTAATACATGATCGTGTGCCATACATGGGCATATGGCATGGCCATGTGGTCTGTTTAATATAGGTGATATTTGGGATACACGACCTTAGTGAGTTACACGGTCCAACTACATGATCGTGTGAAAGCTTACAAAGTTTTACAGTTTAGTCCAACACGGGCACAGTTAGTTACATGACCTGGCGACACGACCATGTGACTCAATATTACACAGTAACAATTTGTTACACGGCTTGACAACACAACCATGTCACTTAACTCCACACGGCCTTAGCCTGTCACACGGTTATGTGACCCTTATTTGCTGAAATTTTCATGCTTTTTGCATAGTTTACAATTAAGTCTTTATATGTACTCGGGTTGGTTTAAAGGCTTTTGTAAGTCCGTTTGAGACTTGGACTAAATATGAATGCTATGAAATATGTTTGAATGAGGTGTTTATATGAAACCTTGTATGTTTAAGTGCATATACGAATGCTAGATGGTCTAATTTCTGTTGTAGCATCCTGTAGCTCGGGTCCGGCAATCGGGCCAGGTTAGGGGTGTTACACTAAGATTGGGGAAAATGTTTGGACTAAGGTGAGAGTAATTTATAGGACTAAGGGTGTAAAAGATGTTGGCGCTGAGGGTGGGGATGATCTTTATAGTGAGGGTGGGGAAGATGAGGATGCATTCTTATTCAATATGGAGATAGTTAGAGATGTAGATGAAGAAGTTGAGGAAAGTAAGACTAGTTTGAGAAATTAAAAAAAGATTAAGGGAAGAACATAGGATAATGAATGGTTAAAATGTGAGTTTGAGAAAGGTGATGAGGGATATAATGAGGTTGCATTTGATGGACAGATAATTGTGGGGGATAATTTCATAATAGAAGATGAGATATTAGAAAATGAAGGCAAAGTTGAAGGGAATGAGAGTGAATATATGGACTCATTTGAGCTAGGGGATTATAGGGACAATGAGCTTTTTGATGATAAGATTGGCACATCTTACTTGGGTTAAAAAAATATTGGTCCTAAGTATGATCCTAATTGTGTTATCCTATTGTAGGAGATAGGACTTAGGTTTGAAGATAACCAACAGTTCAAAGAGGCGCAAAAAAATATTCTTTAGCAAAAGGAGTAGTATTGAGGTTTATTAAGAATGAGCCCAAAAGAACAAAGGTAGGTTGTAGAGATGGTTGCCCTTGGAAAATTTTTTGCTAGCTTTGACCGTAGAAAGAATTGTTTCACTGTGAAAACTTATAACCCTACACATAAATGCTTTAGAAGCAATGAGAACCAATTACTGTCTTGTAAGCATATACAAAAGACTTTTAGGGATAGAATAATTTCTGAGCCAAATATGAAAGTGACAACTTTGAAGGAGATGTGTAAAACTGAACTAGGACTTTATGCTAGCTATAAAATGTGCCAAAGAGTTAGGAGCGAAGTTCTTAGGGAAACGAGGGGGTTATACCTAGAAGAATATGCAAATCTTTAAGGTTATGTTACTGAGCTACTAATAAGTAATCATGGGAGCACAATTTCAATCCAATTCTATAAAAATTAAGAAGGTAAAGCTGTGTTCAATAGGATATATGTGTGTTTTGAAGCATTGAAAAATGGGTGGAAAGCTAGTTGTAGGTGTTTTGTTGGAATTGGTGGGTGTTTCATAAAAGTGTTTGTAAAGGAGAGATGTTAGTGGTTGTTGGCAAATACACCAACAATTAGATGTATCCATTGGCTTGAAAAGTGGTGGAAGGGGAAAATGCCTCTTCGTGGAAATGGTTTTTGGAGAAGTTATTTACAGATTTGTGTCATCCAATGGGTGTTGGATTAACATTGATGCCAAATCAACAAAAGGTAATTTATTAATAAACATGTTCATTCTATTTATTCTTTTAAGATACATATTTTACAGTAATTGTATGACTAACAACTTAAATTTTATGATTGTTGTAAGGGTTGATCAATTTACTAAATGAGTGTTTCCTAGACTTGGAGCATAGAATGTGTGCAAGACACATCTATACCAATTGGTAGAACACTTTGAAAACATTGAATAGGAAGATGCAATTTTGGAATTGTGTCATGTCAAATTTTGTTGAGGACTTTGATGATCAGTTACAAAAATTAAAAGCAATGGGTGAGACATCCACTGATCAATTATTAAAGATCCCTTTGCATCACTGGGCAAAGTCATATTTTAAAGGGACTTGCAAATGTGATGTAGTGGACAATAAAATGGCTAAGGCATTTAATGCATGGATACTTGATGCAAGGTGCAAGCCTATCATCACTATGCTTGAAGAAATCAGGATGATGGCAATGACTAGGATGTATGTGAAGAGAACCTAGGTAGAAAAGTGGAGAACTAACATATCCCTTATTGCATTGCAAAAGTTGGAAAAGAATGCTACAACCTCAACTAAATGTATGCTTGCATAGAATGGTGATAGAGGGTTTGAAGTGATCCATGAAGACAACTAGCACATAGTTGACTTGAAAGAGTTGAAATGTACTTGCAGAGAGTGGGAGCTTATAGGATTCCTTGTTGCAATGTTGTATGTGCCATGTATATGACGAGAAGAATCCAAAAGCGTTTATCTCACCATGGTACATCAAGGAGCAATATGTAGCAGCATACAGTCAGGTTTTACAACTAGTTGACTGAAAATTTGACTTAAGAGAAATGATTCAATAATTTCTCTATCAGTAAAAAAATGCGTGGAAGACCCAAGAAAAATAAAAGGAAATCTAAGGATGAACCAAAAAAGAGAAAGTTTGGAAATGACACTAGGAAAGGCCTTAAAATGTCATGTTCTTTGTTTAAACAAGTACGACACAACAAGAAATTGTGTGCAAAAAGATCAAATATGAGCCAAAATTTATAAGTAATTCGTGGACCATTTTATTTTAGATAACATTTTCTTTACATTCATATTTGTTTAACCATTAAATACATTAGAATGAATTTCTTAATTTCTTTCTAGGAACAAAATTCAAATGTTGGTTCGTCCTCCATGCAAGTATAACAACCTCATTAGAAGCTACTATACCACAGGTAAAAGATACATTAATGTAGTGTGGTGCACTATCTACTTGTTCAACTGTTTGAGAATTTTGTTCTCTTTTGGTAGATTCAACCATTTCAATAGGCATTTTGGGTGGTCTAATTTCTACTTTGTCATTTTGTTTAAATAATTTAGTTTAAAGAATTATACGAGATTCTAGAAATATTATTTGGTTTAAGATAAATAGATTGAGAAATCAACTCTATTTCTTATTGTACTCTGTTATTTAAACAATGTGTTACCTCGTCATGTTAAAATTTGCACAATTAGACCCAACTATGATTGTATGAACCATTTAATTAGCTTCTTTTTTTTTGTTTCAAGCCATAACTATTTCTTCTTTATTCAAGAACTCACAATATGGAAAGGAAAGAAAAAGAATCAGGTGTATCAACTTCTCAATGCATCACCAATGCAGAAGGCACAAAAAAAAAAGAAAAGAAAAAGAAAACAACAATTTGGTATTGGGGTGTACACAAACCTCAAAACTGGTGAACAAATACTACATGCGAGTATATGTAATTATTCTAAATATTGATTTTGTTGCATGTTGACTAAGTAATTTTATATCTACTGATTTAATTGTTTTCCATTTTCCTTAAAGCTTGGTACAAGCAGTGAAAGAACCATTATTACTGTAAGGAAGATTGGTCAATCTAATACTTCCCATTAGCAATATTCATGGGAAGGCCCTAGGTTGAAGTGGAAGGGGGAAAAAAGCTGTGACAACAAGGAAAACTATGCAACAAAACTCTGATGTTGTCTGAAAGAAAAGGGAAAGCCTCCTAAACAAGTGCAGATAGAGACCCAAACAAGCCAAACAAATTTTATTATAATAGATGATTGAAGTGCAAGCTGGTGCTAGCTTAATTTTAATTTCTTTGATAGTATAGTTTATGTTGACAAGGGACAAGATTGGTACATTTTTTTCATATGGGAACCATTTGTTGGCAAGGGAACATCTTGTTGATATTGGAACATCTTGTTGATAAGAATGCATTTTGAGGATATTGCAAATTTTAAATTTACTTTTCATGTAATTTTTTGACATTTTGTTTCTTTGTTGTTTGTTATTGAATTATAGTTTAGTTGAGATTTTTCTTTGGTTCAACTCATTATAAAAATTGTAATTAATTTTTATTGTAAATAAAATTAATTAAATTAATTTAGCTATAATAACAAGTAAAAAAAACCACATCATGAAAAAAAATGTTGATATCATCAACAGTACAGCATCCGAGATGACATTTTAATTGAGAAAAATAAAATAAAAAAGTCAGACTTAACTGTCACATCATCTTGACGTCAGTTAAGGACCATTTTACTGAGTTTTGATAGGTTAAGTGAATGTGAAAAAAGAAACACAAACTTAACTCATTTTTTTGAAATTGAAAAAGTTGGAGAAATTTTCACGCTGTTAAGTTTTTCTTTAAAGAATATTAATGGGTAAAAAAGCCATGCTCTGCTTGTTCACATTAGCTTTTGTCATTGGGTGGATTCTCAGCTTTTGTCAATTTGTTTATTATCAATCTATTCCATAAGTATAAACATCTAATTTGATTATTACCAAATCCGAATAGTCCACCTTTCCTTTTTTCTTAGTGGGGGAACTCCAAAGTCAAATCAGTGTTTACTCTATCCGTACGCTTCCATTCCAGTAAAAGTGCAGGCTATAGTTCATTTCATATGATTAATTGGGTAAATTTATAGTTGTTTGAGCTTCTATATATTCACTGAGAAACTATGGCTTAGGCAAAGAAGAGTTGAAGAAGGATCCACATCTCTTCAACCATAGCAATGGCGTCTACAAAATCTTCTCCACTAACCATTCCCCTGTTTTTGACATGGATGATTCTGTTTCTTCAACCCATGGTGTCATCTGGGAATCATGCATTCTCAATCAAAGAAGCAACTGTGCAGGATCTCCAACTTGCATTTGAGAAAAACCAACTCACATCAAGGCAACTCGTTGAGTTTTACATGGGGGAAATCCATAGACTTAATGTGCTCCTTAGAGCGGTGATAGAAGTTAACCCGGATGCTTTGTATCAAGCTGATGAGGCTGACAGAGAGCGCAAGGCTAAAGCACCTGGATCACTAAGTGGCCTGCATGGACTTCCTATTCTGCTCAAGGATAACATTGCAACCAAGGATAAGATGAACACCACGGCTGGTTCACTTGCGCTGCTTGGATCCATTGTACCTCGAGATGCAGACGTGGTATCCAAATTGAGGAAAGCTGGGGCTATAATTCTTGGCAAGGTCAGCTTGAGTGAGTGGGCTCATTTCAGGGATGGAAGTGTGCCCAGTGGCTGGTGTGCTCGGAGTGGTCAAGGAAAGGTGAGCTAAAAGCTTATCATTTTTTCATACAAATGAATCAACTCTTAAAATCGTAAATCAAGATATGATATAAAACTTAATGAATCATAAATCATGATGTATAATGTCAAATCATCAAGAACAAAACGATAACAGAACTAGATGCGGAAGCGTACTTGAATCCATGGGTTCTTAGAAATTTTTCGGATATTTTAGATTTGATCTTCCAAATTAGCACACAACAAATTTTGAGAATGTGGCTCTCTCTTTTCTAAAGATAGATATTAGAAAAGTTACATTTTGTGTAATTGGGGACCATAACTCTAATATATATAACTTTGACACATTAGGCCTAATTCCCAATTAGCCTATCATTAGTTAGAAATTAGTTACTAGAATATTTACACATATTTTACCTGTATTTTATTTAATAATTAAAACTTAATAAACCTTAACCAAATTAGATTACTTTTAATTTAGACTAACCTATCATGATAGTAAATAATAACATGTAATTACATTTATTATATATGTGATGTTCATATTTTCTAACATCAACTTGAGATATTGGTAAGTGTAGAGTTGACTTACGGTCAGTCAACATTTTATGCAACAACAATTTAACTCGCTGAACATAATTTCTTGCATTCTTTTTGCTTATGCAGAATCCTTACAATATTTCAAAAGATCCATGCGGGTCAAGTAGTGGATCAGCCATAGCAGCAGCAGCAAATTTGGCAGCAGTAACACTTGGGACCGAGACTGAGGGCTCAATCCTCTGTCCATCCAACAATAACACCATTGTTGGTATCAAACCTACTGTCGGTCTTACCAGCCGAGCAGGAGTCGTCCCCATCACTCCCAGACAGGACACTGTCGGGTAATGTGCTATTATTATTAATCATTCCGATGAAGACTTTGTATATCAGACTATAACGGTGTCATGCTTTGTTGAATTGGAACAGACCCATGTGCAGAACAGTGGCAGATGCTGTATACGTCCTGGATGCCATTGCAGGCTTAGATTATAATGATAAAGCAACCATTAAAGCATCAAAGTACATTCCACGGGGTGGCTACAAACAATTTCTAAAGATTGATGGCCTTAAAGGGAAAAGACGGGGGTTATTCAGAAATGAATTCTTCAATGTTGGCGAAGGATCTGTTTACGCCAAAGTTTTTGAGCGTCATTTCTCCACTTTAAGGTATCAAAATATAATAAATTTCGCATATTAGTTCCATCCAATTATTATCATTAACTGTAGTGGTGATTAATTAAATTTTCTGCAAATTAAAGGCGAAGAGGTGCAGTCTTGGTAGAAAATGTAAATGCTTCCAAGTACTTGGAGGCATACAGCACCAGCATAGACTACGAAACACTAGCAATGACAGCTGAGTTCAAATTGGCCATAAATTCTTACCTAAAACAACTAGTGGTGTCTAAAGTGCGATCCTTGAAAGATCTCATTGCATTCAACAACAAATTTTCAAAATTGGTGAGCATTTCAAATTGTTTTCTAGCACGTACTCAACCCTACTATTCGAACATATTAAAATATTAGGTACTTGGATTTTGGGGTTAATGCAGGAAAAAACCAAGGAATATGACCAACAGTTTTTCCTTGACACAGAAGCTACGAATGGCATTGGCCAAAAGGAAAAGGAAGCGCTATTAAATTTAGCAAAAATGTCGAGAGATGGGTTCGAGAAACTAATGGAAGAGAACAAGCTAGACGCGTTGTTATCACCATTTTCAGTAGCTTCCTCTATTCTTGGAAGGGGTCAATATCCAGGTATCATTGTCCCGGCTGGATATGATAGAGAAGGGCTGCCTTTCGGCCTTTGTTTTGGGGGATTAAAGGGCTCGGAGCCAACCCTGATTGAGATAGCCTATGCCTTCGAGCAAGCTACTAAGATCAGGAGGCACCTTCATTCAAGCACTGAAGTTATTTAGTGCTGCTAGCTTGGTTGTAGCAATAGGGTTATCCACCCAATTCTAATTTGGTTCAATGAAGTGAGATGATTCCACCAACGTCTATGTTGGATGGTTCATACTCCCACTATCTAGTGCTATGTTATCTAAATAGTGTTGCCCTTCTTTGTCTCAAAATAAATGGAGTAGGCTTTTGTTTTTATTTCAAAAAGCCACCTACCACAATTTATTTAGGAAAAAGGAAAGGTATATACAGATGTGAGCTTCAAAATTATTAAAATGATTTTTTTAAATCAACAAGATGATCATATTTAAATACCTGACTACATTATTTTGTTTAAACTTAAATTAATAAAATTTTAAAATGAAGTTCATCTTATATATATCTCTGTTAAAATTAATCACTTCTAAATATATGATTTTATTAAACTAAAACTAATTAAATTTCTCAATTTAAGTATGAAATTTTTATTAATTCATTTAAATATAAATAATTCTAAATCCATGGAAATAAAATCTATTGCTTCAATTAAAATATTATAGGTTGACATACAATTAAATTATTGTTATAAAATAAGAATAAAGAGAGTAAGAATAAGAGAACAAAATAGAAATATGTATACTTCTCCAATATAAAATTTTAATCCTAATGAACATTAGAGTCCTAATGGCATTCACTTCTATGATAATAAAATATTTATAACACTCCCTCTTAGATGTCCATTGATAAATAATAAGTCTCATTAAAACTTTAGTAAGATAAAAACCCAGTAGAACAAATTCTTAGTGAAGGAAAAAGAGTATATATATCTACAATATGTATAAATGCTACCTCATTAAAAATCTTAATACGAAAACCTAGTGGGACAAAACCTCGGTTAATGGAAAAAAAGTACATCGTGTATTTACTCTCCTTTATGACAGCATCGCATAATGTCTCATATTCTACATATTCAATATTCGATACTAGCTTTTCAAATGATTATTTGAACATATTCGCTAAACTTTTAAATCATAATTATTCTATAAGTCATGAGTTAGGAAGAAATTTGATGAAATATATTTTGATCTCTTCAGAAGTTCCAACAATAATCATAGCAAATTTTGATCATGATCCTCTTATAATTATATGTATGTTCAAATTAATTCAATAAATATTTATACAAATATATTAAACAATTTCTCGAAAATTTCTATATGCTTCCAACATTCTAAATCCTTCAAGGATTTTAATATAAACTTCACCATATAGTGATTTATATAAAAGGTTGTAACAACAATCATTAGACGCATATCGAATTTTTCATGAACTACCAAATTAATAAGATATCTAAAAGTTATTGCATCCACCACAATTGAAGGGTAAACTTGGTACAAAAGTAACATTTCCCCAAGAATCTTACATTACCTAAGAAAGATGTGGTATTGAGTTACCCCAAAAATCATATCCTGGTGGTATTAAGGAAGCCTCCTTCATTCAAACATTGAAAAATAAGAAAATAATTACATTGCAAATATTAATTCACTTCATGTCATGTCACGGTAGGAGTTCTTCATATATAATACTCTTGGCGATTTTGGGGTATTGAAGATGGGTAATTATGACTTGGTATAAGTTGTTGGCATGAGAGATGTTATCTTGCTAACTAATAATGGAACCAAGTTGACACTTAATGATGTTAGGCATGCACCAGATATTCATTTGAACTTGATTTTTGCACAAAAGCTTGATGATGATGGTTTTTGCAACACTTTTAGTTCGGGTGGTGAAAATTGAATAAAGGCTCCTCAATTGTAGCTCAAGTGAAGAAGAGTTCGAACTTGTATTTGATACAAGCTTTGACTTCCTGAGGCACAGTGAATGTGATAGAAGATGGTAGCTCAATAGAGTTGTGGCATAGGCGACTTAGTCTCATAAGTGAGAATGGGTTTAATTGTTTTGGTCTAGAAGAATAAACTTTTAGGTTTGAATAATTGCGTTCATTATCTGGCTGGGAAGCAGAGAAGAGCTTCGATTAAGAGTCATCCTCCTTTGAGAAGGTCAGATTTGATAGAGTTGGTCTATTTCGATGTTTGTGATATGTTAAAGGTTAGGTCACATGGTGGTACTTAACTTCGTAACTTTCATTGATAACTATTTAAGAAAACTTTGGGTCTATGCTTTGAGAAGAAAAGGACCATATACTTGATGTGTTCAAACACTTTCAAGCTTCAATTGAGAGAGAGATTGATATCATGCATGCATACTAATCCATACTAATAAGGATGACGAGTATAAAAGACCATTTGATGTTGATCAGTTTTTGGCGTTGTAAGGAAAAAAAAAGTGGTCCCCTTTCTATCTTCTCTTCTCTAAGTAATACTCTCACTTTTTTCTTATTAACAGGTACTTGTTCATTGTGAGAAAATAAAAATTTCATCTTTTGGAGCATAATTCTCTTCTGGGTATTGCATAAATTTCTTGGGTTTTCTTTGTATTGGTTGATGTAATTACAAACATAGCACCTTTTACTGATATATTAAACTTGTGTATTTACATATATGACATATGTTTTCTTTTTTCCTGTGTGCTGGGTTAAATTAGAGGTTTTGATATGTTCTCTTTTTTACATGGTTAAAAAATGATCTGAAGTTATAAAATTCATATATCTATTAAACTCATCAGTTTGTTTTCTTTCTTTTTTTCTTTTTAAGGAATATCAAATCTATAACAAGCTTGTGGTTTATGTTATATAGAGAAGCTAAGTGGGATATAAGTAGCTGGCTGTTGTTTAAAGTAGGTCATTTCATTGAAGATTTTAAGAGTTTGAGGGAAAGAAGATAGCACCTGCCCACAAGGGCGGAGTCAGGAGCCGGTTCCCTAAAATGAAAAATTTTATATTTGAGTCTCTTTATTATGTATAAAATTTTAAATTAATAATGGTAAAATTATACTTTAACCCCTCAAAATATAAAAATTAAATTCAATCCTTTAAAAATTATAAAGATATAAGCTATTAAAATAGTGAAATTAGACTTTTATTATCATAAAGATAT
Source organism: Gossypium hirsutum (assembly GCF_007990345.1). Lineage (NCBI taxonomy): Eukaryota > Viridiplantae > Streptophyta > Magnoliopsida > Malvales > Malvaceae > Gossypium > Gossypium hirsutum. Next base: position 54,152,946 of record NC_053437.1, read on the forward strand.
ATAATTTAATTCTGGACCTTCCTAAAAATTATTTTTGACTCCGTCCTTGCTACCCACACCAAAGCAAGGGTCGAGGAAGAAGATATTAGAAAGCAATGAATAAGAGTAATCTGATGAGCTCCATCACCAGCTCTTATCTCATGGATGGAAAGGTTGTCAGCATTTTAAAAAAAAAATTAAACTGATACGATTAACATGTCAGGCGACATAAAAAAATTATTTTATTTGTATTTGTATATTATTTGTTCGGTATTTTAAGAAATATATATTTTTAAAATAAAAATCAATGCTGTCAATGCATTAAACGACACCATATAAATTTTTTCCCTCGAAAATAATTGGCATATGAATGTTACTTTAAAACAAACATCTCATTTTCATAATTAATCTATGTTTTATACCATTTTTTTATTATTTAGTTATTTTACCCAAATGATCCAAAAAAATAATTAATTAAAAAAATGACCGATGTTAAAAAACAATCACCTAAATAACCTAAAATAAATAATAAACTTGGGTAAGGGGGACTTAATTGCCGACGCCACTTAAATTTTTGACACAATTATTGCCTAATGATTGTGTCAGGGGTTAAAAAAAATATTTTTTAGGGTACTGGACACTAGATGGTCGGAACTATGTATTTTTTTTTCAAATCGTAGCATATCGGTATACATTTATACCGATATTTAAAAAAAATTGAGTGCTGGACAGTAAATGGCAGACACTACTTTTTTTTATAACTTTTTTTTTTGTGTTGGCACACTGATGGCCAACACCCACTTTTTTGGGAACCACAAATTTTTTTTTTAGTGCTAGGACAGTGATGATCAACACCCTTATACTAAATTTTAAAAAAAAATTTGGGGTGATGGTACATTGATGGTTGACACCCTTTTTGTTTATATATATGAAAGCTCCACTACAACAAATTAAGCCTTTAGCGGCATTTTTCGTACGTTTGGAGCGAAAACGCCGCAAAGGTTGAACTTTTAACCGTATTTGTATTAAAAAATGCCACAAATATATACCATTAGTGACTGTTGGTGACTCCGGGCACTTGTTCAATTTTCTGCCCTACCGTGCCATCGTGCCATGTTTCATGGACCAAACATTCGGCTTCTTGTATTTGTTTTGGGCCAACAGCAAAATTTTCAGTTAAAAACACTAAGTCACTACTAAACGAAAAACACTGCAATAAGTCATTCTATAACGGCGTTTGTAGAAATAGTGCCGCAAAAGGTCAAGAAATAGTAGCGATTTTCCCTAAATGCCACTAAAGGTATAACAACAATACAAAACTCATCCAACCCGACATCTGATCCGACCCGAACTAAACGTAAAATAAAGAAAGGAAAATGGGAAAGAAAACGACGATTGACGACACAGAACAAAGCAGGAGTAACTTAGCTGATCTCCGTCTCCCTACCTCAAGAGAAAAAGGGAGTATCTGAGAGAGGGAGATTCATCGCCATGATTCTCGCGGTGTTATTCGCCAACTCTAAAGGCAACATCTTAGTTGAACGGTACGTCTACCCCTCCATTTTCTCCCATCCCATCCCATCTTATGCTTTGATTTCTTTTGCTGATTTTTCCAATTATGCTCTTTATCGCTTCTAGTTTGTTGAATTAGTTGAATCTTTTTTGTATAGATGTTAATGGGTCTTTTTTTTATGGAAATCGAATAATTTTATTCTACTTTCTGGATGGGATTTGATTTGGTAGAAATTGGAAATGGATGATGTTTGGCAAACACATGATCTGTTGTGGCTGTTCATGATCTATGGAATTGGAAATGGGATTTTATTTCTTTTTGATAACATAATTGAGCATTACCTCAAGGATTATGTTTTATGTCAAAGATCTGGTTATGTTTGTTCAAAACTGTGTTTTGTTATAAAATTTAAAATTCAAAATTCAAAATTCAAAATTTTTTTGTTTAATGCCATGGAAAATTAGATTTTTTTTTTTTTGAAATATTGAATGAACCATTTCATTTCATGAACACAATTTGCTCTACATTTTCTTTCAAAATTTCTCTCAATTCTTTCAATAATTTTTTTAAGCTTTTGATTCTTATCAATCAATCTTGAAAAGTTTATTTCTAGCAAGATTTTCTATGTTTTTAAGATCAAAACATGATTTTCCATATTTTTTCTATTTTTGTAAGAATATGGAAAAGAAGGGAGATCGATTTCTTGATTGTTCTTGACTTTGATTTTTGGAAAATCCAACTAGGCAATGATGATGTAACTTAATTTAATGATTTTCTATCCATGAAACTTAATTTCCAATGATTTCCTCATTTTTAAAACTATGCTCATGTTTGTTGGGTTAGAGAGAGTCAAGATTTCTAAGATTTCTTGTTGTTTTCCAAGTTAGATTTACCATGCTAATTAGATTTCTTGTTGTCTAAGTGAGGAAAATTTGAGTTTTCAACAGAGAATTCAATGTTTGTAGGTTAGTTTTAAGTTCTTAAGTATGAATATAAGGTTAGATTTGAGTTATGGTAAGTTTCGATTTGAATTCTTGAAAGTGGGCATTGAAGTGAGAAAGTGTACAGCTAAATCGCATTGCATGATTTTGTTGAATTTTAAAGGTTTTGATGGTTGTGATTTTGTTGATCTGTTCTAACATGATTGAACTATGTCAAACGCTTGCATCTGCCATTAGCACAGAATTGTTAGTTAATTGCTCAAGTCTTGCATGGACTGCAATGAGCACAGCATTCATTTTTAGTTCTATTGTAAATGTTTTAAACATGTAGCTAAAGTTTGTTAAGTTGCAGATAGTCTAAAGTATAAACAATGGTTCAACAGGCCTGATTCACTGGATTTCTTTACCAAGCTTCCATCTTTGTTCGCGTGGTCTGGTAACTTTCATAAGTGGAAAAGCCATTTTGAGAGTAAAAAGAAACATAGTCTGTATTTACGGATACGTTTTAAACTGGGCAGTGGGTTCTTCTAATTCAAAATATAGCAGTAGCATAACCTTTTTGCTTCTGTCATGTTTTATTTTTTTCTACCCTGAATTTAAGTTAATTCCATGAGTTAATTCATCAGGGCCACAGGTTTCCTGTCTTTGTTGATTGTGGATGGATCTGTTGCCTAAACCTTAATTAAAGCCATCCTGAGATATCAGTTTAAATAAATGAACAAAAATGTTCTTTTATCAGGTCTGTTTACATTGTTTACATGGTGCTTGGAGATGTCAGCGTCTATGTTGTTGTGCAAATATGAGTATGATGAACTTGCATGTAAGTATACCTTGCCCTCTTTACATTTACAATCTTAGTTTGTGAGATTTAATAAAGCGGCAAAACTTGAAACTTGACTAAAGTATGCAGTTTTCATGCTGTTTGAGGTGAGAGAGCTTGAATGGTTCATAGGTTCTTTGAAAGAACTGTTCTAAATTATTTGATATTAAAAAGCACTGGGTTTTCTGTATCATGACTTGCACATATCTCTGTGCTCTTAGTTACATAAGCTTCTCTGTGATGTTTAACATTGCTTGCTCATGGTGCGACCCATTCTTATGGTCTGCAAATTAAAATAAATATTGCTTCTTCTTTTTTTTTTTATCTTTTGAAATGTAATTTGGCACTCCACAGAATTAAAAAGAAAAGAATGTTAACACCGATAATTGTAGTGCATTTGAAAGGGAATCAAATAAATCATCTAACATGGTGCATTAGGTTACATACTTGAATTTTATTACTGATTTACTTCCTGAATGGTTTTGCTCTAGTGGCAGAGGTGATCTTTGTTATAACCTCAGCTGTAAAGGATGTATGTGGGAAGCTACCAACAGAGCGCCTTTTTCTGGGTAAATACGGAAGGATATGCTTGACTTTGGATGAAATCATTTGGAAGGTGAGGTCACAAGTTAGTATTCTAACCATAGTTTTGGCGTTCTTCCTTTTGATCAGAAGCTGTTGGTGCTATTTGTTTTAATTTGACTTGCACCACTTCAGTGAGGCTTAAGAAAACTAATTATGATCTTTCATCTGGCCATGATTATCAAAACGCTAGAATTAATGTAGCATGTGGCAACTCACTTTCTTGTGCTGCTTAAGCACATCTAATATCTCTGTGCTAGGAAACTGTAACTTTTTGTCTGATTGTCAATTAGCATCCTTTTGCATTTTCTTCGATGGATACTTCTCCTAACGTTTTGCCCCACCCCTTTTCTTAATATTCTCAAGCGATATCTGGAGAACACGAATAAAATCAGGAGATTAGTACGTTTAAAACCTCCAACCGAGTTTTAGGCTGAGAACACCCTACTGTCACAGCCCATTTGGATGCAGTAGACTCTGGGTCCCGTACTCTACTGAAAGACATGGTATATCCTCTGCTGCAGTATGTATTTACTATGTGCGTATTGTGTAATATCATGCTCCCTATTCTGCATTACAGATATTTTTCAGTTCTGAGTTGGAGCTTATGGAACTGTTAGATGGACATTGTGACATCCTCGCATTGATAGCATATCAGTTTGAAGACATAAATGTACTTTATTGTTATTTTCATGACCTTACTAACTTGAGATTATATATAACGCAAATAATTTGGTATTGTGTTTTCCCTGTAACACATATGTACATAACTTGTTATGTTGTCTCAACTGGAATTATTGGCATCATGCGGCCTCTGCATCTTCATGAACTGCTTATGAAATTATACCAATTGAGATTTTGAACTTCTCTCTATCTATAGGTTTTTACTTTTTAGTATTTATGATATTTAATTTGAAAATGGAATTATCGAAAATCACTTCTTCTTTTTATTATTAATTTGGTAGAGTTGAAAATAAAATTTGATTGTTTAGTAAAATGGTGGGTGGCTAAAATATAGAAAGGTAGCTAAAATATTACTCGCCTGTAATTAGAAGCCCTAATTTAGAATATAGAAAGTAGCTAAAATATTCAACAACTGTCATTTTTTATACTTGTGTTATACTTTTGTCCTTGATCCCTTTGCATATAGATATGTCCAATGTAAGAATTTATGGTTAAATTTCCTTTGGATTTGTTTTGTTGTTTCTTTCAAGGATAAAGAACTTAAATCAAGGAAATCGTTAAATGGGTGTGTTTTTTGTTTTTTTTTTAAAAAAATAATTATATGCATTCTTGAATATATTTTGTTGTTTCAGTTATTAATTTAGATTATATACATAATTCTTTCGTGATAGTATTATTTAGATTTGAAAATTGTTGTTGGATTTCAAGTTGCAAGAAAATATGTTGAAAATTCGGATTCTATATAAAATAAAATGGGTTGGTAAAATCTGTTAATATTAGTGGCGTTTTCCCACAAACACCGCTATAGAACATGATTTTTTGCAGCGCTTCTAGTTATAAACACCACAACATGCTCGACTCTCTTGTGGCGTTTTTAAAAAAAAGTGTTGGTAAATATCATATTTTTTAGCGGCGTTTGTAATAAAAACGCCGCTAAAGATCATGTTTTATAGCGGTATTTTTTCACATAAACGCTGTAAATTTTAGCGGTGTTATCTAAAGCGGCATTTTTTGTGATGCTTATAAGCACCACTATAGGGTAAAAAAAAATTCCTCTAAAAACCTGTTTTGCTGTAATGCTGTTTGGGTTGTGGTATTGTAATTGGATGTGAAAGAAATTGTTGAGATTACCTTCAAATGAAAGTGTTTGAGTGTGTACCATCAAATTGGAATACCGTGTTTGGGAGTATAAATATGTGTGATGTAGTGGATTGCAGATGGGAGTGTGTAGGAGTGTACAACCGAATTTCAGAGTTGAATCATATACTGTCACATGAACCATAAAGGTTATGCCATCAAAGATGATTTCTTGCGTCATAAATGACGAACTGTGTAGATCGGTTACGGTTAAAGAATATGGTGGACGAGCATGGTCGAAATTACTCAATGCAACACAGACTTGATTCAAGTAGAAGACAACTAACTGTGGAGAAACTACTATTGAAAATGTTCGTATTATTTTTGTATTTGTAAATCAATTTTAATCCATATTATTTGTTGGTCAAATTTTATAATTTTGTATATCAATTTTATAAAATGTTTGTATTATTTTTGGATTTGTAAAATTATTTTACTCCGTATCATTTGCTGGTTGAAATTTTGGATCAGACACGGGCTAACACGGCCTAAGCTGCTTGACATGGGCTGATGAAGCCGGCCTGAACCCAACCATTCACAGGCCAAGGCCTAACACCTTTTCCTAGCCTAAAGCCGGCATTTAGTGGCCTCGTCCCGTCACCTTTTCTTTTACTTAAAATCTAATTTAGCCTTTAATTAATTTAATGGCCCGTCCCATATCCTTTAATTAAATTCTATTTTTAATATAAATTTATTACTTTAAATATAATTATCCTATAATTAATTATTTTAATTTTAATTTATTGCTTTAAATATAATTTATCATTTAATTAAATTCTATTTTTTATTTTAAATTTCTTGTTTTAAATAATTTTTTAATTTGATTGTTTAAGTTAAGAATCATGATGACGTCAACAAAATTTTCCCATCCAATTTTAATACCACAACCCAAAGAGCTTCCATATGTATAGATTAAGGGGTGTCAACCATCAATGTCCTAGCACCGTTATTTTTTAATCTGGTACAAGAGTATTGATCATCAGTGTCTCAACATCCAAATTTTTTTTAATCTGGTACAAGAGTGTCGATCATTAGTGTTTCAGCACCTAAAAAAAGTTTTTTTTTGATTTCCGAAAAAGTGGGTGCTTGCCATCTACTTCGGGTATCGCTAAAAAAACACCCCAACATATTAAAAAAAAACACCCTAATTCTCCTTTTCCGTGTAATTGATTACAACATTTCTCATTTTATTGGATGAGTGTCTTTCCCAATGAGTCTTTTTATTAATACAATAATTAGAGTCAATATCTTAAATTAATGTGGTCCAAAAAATTAATTAGTACATTTTCCAAATATCTTCATTTTCAACATCTTAAATTAATTAGTGTAATCAATTTAGTCCAAAAAATTAGAGTCAACATCTTAAAAAAGGGGAAAATTATTTTTGTTGTAATTAATACAATAAATAAGCAGAGTTATATAAAACAATATGATTTGAATGGTTTTGATTTCGAGTTATATAAAATTAATACGAACCTGCCTTGTTTTAAAATACGCGTGGACGACCAACCTTGAAGAAACAAAAACGAGTCGATTCTATAAGTCAAGCTCCCAGAAGACGTAGCCATTCAACCACGTCAAAATATGTTGGGTTGGATATGGTAGAGTTGAACAAAGAACCTGCAAGACATAGTTCATACGTAATCGAAATTCTAGACTTAAACCAGGAGCCATCAGAGCAAGTTTTAGACTTCATAAACTTAAACCAGATGCTTGAATCATGTAACACTCATCCACTAATGAAAGAAATTCCAGATATGTTCCACTCTTACATCACACATGTACAAGATGTCAGGGGTGATGGAAATTGCAGATTTCGAGCAATATTTGTTTGTCTTGGTTAAGGCGAAGATCAATGGCTCTATGTTCGACATCAACTGCTAGACGAGTTATTGAGTTCATATGATGTCTATGCTAGAGTTTTCATTGATGGAATCGATGAATTACGTAATTCACTGTGTTTCTCACAATTGCCTGCACCAGCAGAACACTGGATGGTTATGCCTATGACAGGTGTCCTGATTGCCAACAGGTTTAGGGTGATCCTCAATTATTTAACCAAGCGAGGTGACATAACTTTCTTTCCTCTTTGGAGAGGTCCGGAACATTTTCAATACCATCATGCTATTACAATTGCACATGTATATGATAATCATAATGTGATGGTACAATTAGAAGGAGATTACCCAATGCCTACCATTTCGGCTTATTGGATCTGCCATAGAGCCCCGTCTACAACTGGATGTAAAATCATGTATATGTCACGTCTGGAATTTTATAGACAACTGAAACATTGTAATCTCAAAACACCTGTTATAACTATAGAGGATTATTGTTGAATAATATTAATTTATTATATTTTAGCATTTTGCTTATATTTTTGTATTTATGTATTCATATATATGTTTAACAATAATGCTATAATAAAAAAATATATTGAATAATAATACTTATATCTTTAATAATAATAATACAATAATAATACTTATAATATTTAATAATAATACAATAATAAAAATATGTTTAACAATTAAATGAGATAAAAAAGTGAGTGGAGAAGTGATAATTAATTCTTAATCATTACAGTAGAAAGATGTTAATTACTAACCAATCAATAAAGTAAAAGAACATTAATTAATAACTAATTATTAATTATAGTAAAGGTGTGTTATTTATTAAGGTGTTTTTTTAGCATGTTGGGGGTATTTTTTTAGCCAACTCCATCTATTTCCCCTAACCCCAAAAAAACTTTTTTTTTTAGTTTGATAAAGTGGATGCCAACCATCAATGTGCCAACACCAAAAAAATTTCTTTTTATAGGAAAAAATGGTGCTGACCATTTATTGTCCAACATCCAAATTTTTTTTTAAATTCCAGTATAAATGTATACTAGTATGCTAAGATTTGAAAAAATATATATATAGGTGCCGATCATCTAGTACTGTCCATCACCAAAAAAAAAATTTAACCCTTGACACAATCATTAGGCAATACTTTTGTCAAAAATTTAAGTGGTGCCGTCCATTAAGTTCACCAACATAAATTTACGGTTCATTTTAGGTCATTTGGGTGATTATTTTTTAACCTGGATCATTTTTATAATTAATTATTTTTTTGGGCAGGGTAAAATAGTCGTATTATTTTTATAAAACCCCTTTAAAAGGAAATCTGAGATATAATCTCCTATTTTAGCTATTATTATTACAATACCAGATCTTGTAAAAGTAACGTCTAATAATACTGGATATAAACGATGCAAGTTACGAAATCCCATATGTTCTTGCATATATGTTCTTGCATTCGACCAAACTTCTGAAACTGCATTACACTACAAACTTGAAAAATGAAAGGATCATCCATCATCTCTTGGATTTTGGTCATCACCAGCGCCATCTCTCCAATTTATACCCAATACTATTCCAAGACGGTGCCATTTGTTTCCAATGCGGAGAAAGTAACCAATCTCCACTTCTTTTTCCACGACACTCTCTCTGGGAAAAATCCTTCAGCTGTCCTAGTAGCCCATGGCAACATCACCGGGAATGAAAAGTCAGCGGCACCATTCAGCAGCGTCTATGCAATCGATGATCCCCTCACTGAAGGTCCGGAGCCGACTTCGGAGGTTATTGGTAATGTACAAGGGCTCTGGGTGTCATCCAGTAAAAGTATGCCCACCTTGATGGCTTTCTTTGATTTTGGCTTCACAAAGGGTGAGTTCAATGGAAGCTCCATTAGTGTGTTTTCAAGGAATCCAATATCGGAGACTGAACGTGAGCTTGCCGTGGTTGGAGGAAGAGGAAAATTCAGGATGGCTAAAGGGGTTGCAAAACTTAAGACCTATTTCCTTAATGTAACCACCGAGGATGCTATTGTTGAGTATAATGCCACTGTGATTTATTATTAAGATGTAGTAGTTTCTTCTGAAAAGAAATTTAGAAACCGTTAATAAGTTCAACTAGTGATTTTTCCTAGAATCATATTCCCAACCATCCCGGAAAATAAAATGCAAATCATGCAATTGAGATTTGGTTAATGTATTCACCTTTCTCATCTTTGTATCCAATATTTTTTTTGTTACAAATGATACCTAAATTATTCTTTTTTTTTAAATTACTATCTCTATTAGTCAAACTCTTAAATCTATTTTAAAAAGCTCATTAGTATCTAAACTATACAATTTTCTCAAGTTGGTATCTAAAATTTTTTCTTTTGTCACAATGGTACCTAAACTATTATTTTGTTACCCCTTTTACACAAAAATGTTATATTCGTTAAAAAAAATTCTAGCCAATAATAATCTTCCCATATGAACATTTTTTAAAATAATTTTTAATTATTTTATTTTACATTATTTCTCTCTTTTTTTTTCCTTTTTTTCTTCCTTGATAATATCTAGCAATGCCAATAATGCTTGAAATTCATCCTCTTGAGGTCGAGATGTTGACGACTAATTCTGTTTTGAACTTCATTGCTTGCTTGCTTGACTTGATGAGATTGGAAAAGTTCTTTCATCGATCAAAATTAGTGTTTTCAAAACTGGACCGACGGATCAGATTGGAAATTGACTGAGGTATCAGCCTAAAGATAGTGGTTGAACCAATTGACCTACTAACTGATAAAGACCTCTTGAACCAAGCTAAAAAATCCAGTTGAATAAGTTAAACCAGTTTCTCTCTTTTTTTTAAATATATATATATATATTTATTTTTATGAATATTTTAATACTTTATTCGAGTGAGCTAAACAAACCGGTCAAGTTGGGAAATGGTGGCTTGACTTGTTTGACCATTGGTCTAGTTTTTAAAACCTTGATCAAAACAATGAAGCCCATAATACTTACACTTCTAGAAGAAGCCTAATATGGGAGAAAGAAGAACGAAAAAAATGGATTAGTTCAAGCAGGTGTCAAAATTATTTTAAGGGACCAAATACACATATTGTTTAATTATTCATTATTAGGAACTGCTGAAATAAGCCTATATACTGACCCAATACATTTTAATTGCTTCCAAAGTTTATGATTTCATTAATTGATAAAAACATTTTAAAATCTTTGACAGTTCAAGTTCATACTCATAATTACAAGATACACCCCAAAATAGAGGTGTTAACATATTAGTTTATCAACTTCATTTCAAAGTCATGTACTCTATAGTTAACACTAAAGTTTTAATCCAAAGCCCAATAAGAGTATTTTTTTAATAGAAACAAACAGTTCAAGATCTCATGCCACAATTTCAAGAACAATACAAGGGCATGAAAGCCAACTCCTTGTCAAATGGAGGCTAGAAGGTGCTACAAATATTGCTGCACTAAAAACTTCATTAAGACAAATTTCTCAACACCAAGATGAAACAATTGAATTAACATTCAATATGCCTATAACACCCCACTCGTCCCAACATACAGTATGAATGGAAAATGTTTGAAACTTTTTTTTAACTTGTATAAAAAGTTTCTTTTAATAAAACAACTGTAACAGGCTCGATTCGCCCAGCCCACTAAAAATAAACCAAACAAAAAAATACCAAATAAAACAAACCCAATAAAAGTCCAAGAATCAAACAGTCCATTTACAAACTAAAAAACCCAAGACCCTAGCCCAATACAAGCCCACCCATTACATTTTCAAAAAAAAAAACAAAAAAACCCTAGCTAAACAGCTTTCAGCCATCGCACCTCCAGCCACCTCCCCACGTGCGCCTCCATACGCCAGCTGGCTAACGACCTTGTACCTGCAAAACGAATGAACGAGAAGAATCTAATAACACTGTAAAAAATAAGAGAAAAGAGAAAAATATAAAAAAGAGGATATTTTCGTGCTATAAAAAGGGGCATCGATTCCTGTATTTTGGCTTCTACCTTACGAACACGAATAAAAAAAATCAGAGAAAAATCAATACAAATACAAATCAATTTTGAAGGTAGTTCTTTACTCTTTTTTCGTTTGATTCATTTTTATCACTTTTATTTTTTTAAAATACACAAAGAAAATAAAGATAAATGATTAAAATCTTACTTTTATTCGCGTTTTTGCTCCGCTGGGGAAGAAGGTTCGCCTATTCCAATGAAAATTAGCATTTTTTTAGGCTCGGGGAGTTGAAAAGCCCAAAAATGGCTTTTTTTACTCTCCGGCCACCATGGCCGATGACTGGAGCGATGGTCGGAGCCTAGAAAAGGGAGAGAAGAGTTGAGAGGATTTCTTTGTTTTTTTAAGAAGGTGTTTGAAAATGATTTTTATGAAACGACGCTGTTTTGGGTCAGCACACATAAATGTCAAAACGGCGTCGTTTTAACTTGGACCGGACCGACTCGACCCGAACCGCCTAGGATCCGCGTGTTTTTAGACGAATGGGCTATTTGCATCCTTAGTCCTTCCACTTTTGAAGCTAGTTACAATTGGATCCTATCCTATTTTCTTTATTTTTAATTTTTCCACGAACTTTCATTTTTTTTAATTTGGTCCTTAGATCGTTTTAAAAGGGGAAAACACCTGAAACGGTGTCGTTTTGGGAAAGGGGAATAATTTCCCCAATGACCCCTCCTTTTTCAAGCACATTATTTTCAATCCTATTTCGATTTAATCATTAAATTTATTACGAATTTTGCCTCCAATTTCATTCTGATTTCAGTATAGTCCTTTGACTAATTTACTTTATTATTTTCCTATTAATTTGTCTATTGTTCTTCATTTTTCTTCAAGTTAATATTATTTTTATTTTTATATCCATTATTTGTTTAGTTTTTTTATATATCTAAATCCTAATATTTCTTTTACTAATTTATTTTTATTTCTTTTATAATCCTTAAATACAGTCTTATGTATGTTTTATTTACATATTTATTATCTTATTTTTATAATATTATTACTATTATTATTATCATTATCATTTTCACCATTATTTTTTAAACTATTTTATTTAATATTTTATTTATTTATTTATTTACTTACTCTCAATTTTAAATCTATCTTATATTAGTTTTTATTTTATCATTATTTTTTTATATTGGCTTGTTTATTTTATTTTTTTTCCATTATTAGTGTTATTTTATTCCATTATTAGTGTTATTTTTTTTAAATACTTTCAAGTTTTAGACTTATTATTTTGGTTATTGTGGTTGTTATTCATTTGTTATTATTTACTTTAATCTTTTTCATTGTTAATATTAGCATTAAAATGATGTATGTTATATTATTATTGTTATTGTATGTGCAACGATTTGCTTATTAATACACTCATTGTAATCATTCAATAATTTGATATTTTATTCGCATATCATTTTAAACATTACATTAATTTTCGTCCACATTCAAAAAAAGAAGATTTTTAAAAACGAAGACAATATTTAGTATTTTTGGAATTTGAGAAGTCGTTTCCTAACTTACGGGAATTCGATTTTTCGATAAATTCGAATATACGAACCACTTTTCAAAAAATATATTTTTAAAATAATCTCGGGATTAATAAAAGACCGTGTTCTAACTTACGGAATATGGTCTTTTTTTAAAACCGAGATAATCGAATATCTTTTAAATAAGTGAATTTTTCGGCATTTAATCTCATATCTGGAATTTAAGACATTGTGTCCTAACTTACGGGACGTAAATCTCTTTCTCGATTAACGCGTAATATGCCCCTTTCTTGAAAATTTTTAATGTTTTAACAAAGGATTGTATTTTTAAAATCTTTTTAAATTCTCAATTCTCAACATTAAGACACTAATTAATCAACTAGGTACCAATTTTTAGGCGTTATGAGGGTGCTAATCCTTCCTCGTACGTAACCAACTCCCGAACCCATCTTTTTGAATTTCGTGGACCAAAATTATTTTTTTAATAAATCAAATCATTTATAAAAATAACTATTTTTCGAGGTGACCTGATCACACCTCATTAAAAAAGATTGGTGGCGACTCCCATACCCTATTTTTCATTTTTTTAATAAAAAGTCGACGACCTCTTTCACCAAAAAAAATGGTTTCGACAGCTTGGCGACTCCATTGGGGACAAAATAAGAGAGTCAAGCCGCAAGTTGATTATTTTTTGTCTTTTTGTCGAAAATTGATAATTTGGTTTAAATTTACGATTCTTTCATCGGATTTCATTTTTGTGGTTTTCATCATTTGGATATGTTTTCTGTTTGGTTCGAGACTCTTAGTATACTTTTGCACATTGCATTACATGATTGCTCGATTATACCCTTTTAAGTGGGAGTGAGAAACTATTCCTTCGTGAGGTCTTCACCTCCGTATAGGATAGTGGACTATTCTCGCAATACATCTGTACCTAAGCCTTCGTTTGATTTTCATCTCCGTATAGTCATAGGGAAATGTATTCCTCTGAACTGAACTCGGTCTGTATGAGCCTATAATGAGTGAGGATCGAGGAATCTGCTGGTTCAGGTACCTTTACTTTAGAATCGAACCGCATATAATAAGCTCTAAAAGCCTACCCTAGGTAGAACCATGCCGAACCCCTAGTGGTCACCCGAATAGGTGCTCTATTTTTTTTTATTTTTTTTCTTGCTTGCTTTTTATTGGTACTAACCTATTTCATTTTGTTCTAGTTATGATTTCATTGCATTTTCATCATAAAAAAGAGGTGTTGATTCACGTCCAGTTGCTAAATAGAGAGCTTGTCATGGAAAATGGATTTCTTGATAAAGTGGAAGATAATATGGTTGTCCGAATATGTTTCGAGGAAACACAACAAGAGAAGGGTGATAGTTTAACGGAGGAGTACACGATTTTGCTTCGTTGCCCAAAGTTTCAGGTTGACAAAGATTATTCGAGAGTTGTCAACGTTCTGACCTTTTTAAAGAAGCTAACGAGCATCACAAGGCTAAGTGAGTAATAAGTCGCGGCCCGGATCAAGCAAAAATGAGCTAGTAGAGGCATCTATTAGAAAATTTACGGGGTTTATCTTAACATTCGAATGAAGGAAAGGATCGATGTTTTCACCTAGAGTATGAGGGCAAAGCCGAATATATATCCTCTTTATGTAAAGAGATTTATTTTCTAGTAAAGTTGTTCTAACATAATTGAATCAGAATCAACGTCTCTTTTTGCATTCATTTCATGCATTTGTATTACATTACATCATATGCATTAAAGTCCACCAAAAGATCCTAATTGGTTAAAATCATTTCAGTTAATCTGGAAACTGACAAAAACTTACCAACCAAACACCGTTACGGTACCCGACCAAAAACAAAAGACATGGACCAAAGATTAGAAAGACTTGAACAACTTCAGAGGGAGATGCAAGACTAACTACAAGCGCAAATGCAAGAGCAACTGGCTAAGATCCAACAAGACATGATGGACAAAATGCTAGAATCTCAAAGAAACATGAGAACTCAGTTGACCTAATTATTTGTTGGCGGAATAGATAAGGGAAAAGGCCCCATGGCCAATCCTAGGGAGGAGGAACCGTTCTATCCTCCAGGTTTTACTCTACCAAATGTACAGACCTAAGCTGAGATGTACCCACGGAGACCATCCGTCACAATTAGGCCTTAACAATTTTAAGCTGGTGCTTTGATGCCAATGAACTTTCAAGTTAGATCAGGTTCAAACCCAGGAGATAACCCAACTAATCCCGTTATCCTCGATTTTAATGAAGTGGCAGAAAAGGAAAAAGCAAAGGCAGAATTGCCAAAACAACTAGAGGACAAGTGTAAATGGCTAGAGGAAAAATTCAAAGCAATAGAAAGCGCTGATAGTCATCATGGAATTGACGCTAAAGATCTAAGCTTGGTTCCAGACTTAGTACTTCCTTACAAGTTCAAAATGCTAGAATTTGAAACGTATAATGGGATCAATTGCCCCAAAGCTCACATCACCATATTTTACAGACGGATGACTGGATACGTTAACAATGATTAACTGCTAATACATTGCTTCCAGGGTAGCCTAGTGGGGGCAACATTGAAATGGTACAACCAATTGAGCTGTTCCATGATTGGTTCGTGGAAGGACCTAGCACAAGCATTCATGAAGCAATATAGTCATGTAACTGATATGACTCTTGATAGAATTACTTTACAGAACATGGAGAAGAAATCGAGTAAGAGTTTTAGGCAATATGCACAGAGATGGAGGGAAATTGCCATCCAAGCTTCTAGAAAAAAAAAACTACGATACTCTTTATCAACACTTTAAAAGTCCCGTTCATCACACACATGCTAGGAAGCGCCATAAAAAGTTTTTCAAATATAGTCATGAATGGCGAAATGATCGAGAATGCCATAAGAAATGGAAAGATAGATGCAGGAGAGAGTAATAAAAGGTCAGCCTTAAGGAAAAAAAAAACGAGGTGAACAACACAAGTACATATAATAAGGGTTACTCAAAATCAATTACTGTAAATCAGCCAAGAAAAGTGGCTGCTGGTCAACAAAGACAAGAATCTGACACAAAGCAAAACACTGAAAAGCTCCAATTTACACCAATCCCAATGACGTATAGGGAGCTGTATCAAAGTTTATTCGATGCACATGTTGTTTCCCCTTTTTACTTAAAACCAATGCAACCCCCGTACGACGCAAATGCCCAATACAAATACCATGCAGGAATTATGAGGCACTCGATAGAAAACTGCACTGCTTTTAAAAAGCTAGTCGAAAGGCTCATCAATATGGGCATTTTCAAATTCGATGACCCATCTAATGCAGAAAATCTGTTACCCAATCATATTGATGATGGGGTAAACGCGATGAGTGAAGATATGGGGAGAAGAATCAAGACAGACATTGCAGAAATAAAAACTCATTTGAGATGGGTCTGGAATGAGATGGTAAAAAAGGGGTCAACCATTTCAAATTCAGGAGAAAATTACGAAAAGATGAGGAACTACTGTGAGTTCCATCATGAAGTGGGGCACGAGATTCAAAAGTGCAATGAATTCAGAGCCTTGGTGCAAGACCTAATGGATAATAACGAACTAGAATTCTTTGAATATAATGAAGGCTCGGAAGGAATGTTCAGAAATTGGGGCATCAATGTTATATCTGAAGAAGAAACTGAAGGAGGGTCCTTGTTAGATATCTGCCCTTATGAACTAGGGAATGTGCTAAACAATTGGACTGCAGAAGAAATTCCTGTAGATTTTAGAGCTTACTTAGAGTAATGTTTAGAACACACTTGTTGCTTTTAGCGTAGAAGTGATAATAACCCCTTTGTGAAATAGGCTCATGTCTAAACATCATTATTTTAATGAAGTATATCTTTGCATTCATTTTGAGCAAATATTCTTTCATTCTTTCCATACGAGAAATTATTTTAGATTTTTTCATTCTTTTGGGATTTTCCTCCAAATCATTCTTTCATTACATTCATAATCATATTGTAACACCCCAAACCCAACCTAAACATTAGGGCCGAATCTAGTGATGTCACATTGTAACACCTCTTACCCGTATTCTACGCTGAAATATGGTACGAGGCATTACCAAAATAAATACACTTATAAACATATTAAACCGAGTTATAAAATTTTATCCAAATTAAAAACTTTCAAATTATTATCTTCGAGTCGCTAATTAGGGTTTACGAGGCCTAATACATACCCATTCATATGCTCAATATATCCGTTAAATCAATCCAATATTGAAGAATCCACTTTAAGTCAGTATCAATATTAATCACAATCATAAATCTTTTCATGTTATTTTCATATATCACTAACTGAACTTTGAATGTCAATTTACGAATATGTAATTCACTAACACATTCTGGAATATACAATGTTTAATTGATGAAATCATTTCATTGAGCCAAATTTCATATTCACTCCAAATTTTCTTTTAAATCCATAAATCCTTTCACTTACCATTTACCTAACCAATTTCTCGAACCAAGCTATAACACAACAATAATACATCACCTGTGCTTCACGAATTCAATGTTCGAATTTTATCACCATCAAATCCATGTCATTCGAATACTTAAAGTTTATTCAAGCATATATTATTACGTTTCATATACCAAGCATATGTCAAAATTATGAATACGCAATCAATTCATTTGTCATTTATTTAACTAGAAAATTAATCTCAAAATTCATAACATTCCATTACCTAAGATATGCCATAAAACACTCTTTTAACATAAACTAGCACCATGGCCGAATTTTCAGTATGCTATTTATTCCCCTTTTTCTGAATCACATAGCAAAATATTACAAATATGTATATATTTGAATACTATAATTATGCATCAACTTACCAACATAAGTTAATTCATGAGCCACTCATGACATCATTTCATGCCAGATATACCCCACGCATATGCTATTAAACTTTATTTTCTCTCAGGAGCTTACCATGACCAGTAATGTACCAATATAAGCATCACTCCTATTTCAACATTTATCGATTATAATCAGACATTTAACCAATTATACACAATTCATTATTATACTCTATTGTCCTCCTCCTCCTCTCCATCCCACATCCTTTATGTATATAACATGCTTAAATAGCATTATACATAATTTCACTATTCGCTTATATTTAAATTCAAAGTTGTCTAGTCGTGTTATAGTTACTAAATTATTTTTATCCAGAGCTAAAGAGCTCCAAATTAAGTTCTATTAATTTTATCCAAAACTAGACTCACATATATTCCTATCATAAAATTTTCAAAATTTTTGGCTCAGCCAATTAGTACAGTTTATTCTTTAATTTCACCCCGGAGATAAGTGACGCTGCTACAGACTCAGAATCCCCTTTTGAACAATACATGTGTTTAGAGGGATCCCATGACTTTGAAGATGACGTAGACTGTGGCTTATCTCCGGACTTGTTGAGGATGGTAGAAAAAGAGGAGAAACAAATCTTACCTCACAAGGAATGAATGGAAATTGTGAGCTTAGAAGAGAGAAAAGAGGTGAAGATTAGAACTGACATTACCACAAAGACGAAGCGAGACCTCGTTAAGTTACTGTAAGAATTAAAAGATGTCGCATGGTCATACCAGGATATGCCCTGGTTAAGCACTGATATTGTAGTACACCACCTTCCTATAAAAGAGGATTGCAAGCCAATTTAGCAGAAACTCCGGAGGATGAGGCCTGACATTGTGCTAAAAATAAAAGAAGAAGTCAAAAAACAATTTGATGTTGGGTTCTTACAAGTGGTCAAATATTCAGAATGGGTAGCCAACATCGTTCCAGCCCCTAAAAAAGATAGGAAAGTACAAATGTGTGTGGATTATAGGGACTTAACAAGGCCAACCCAAAAGACAATTTCCTATTGCCTCACATTGACACTTTAGTGGATAATACGACAGACTACTCACTGTTTTCCTTTATGGATGGCTTCTCTGGATACAATCAGATAAAGATGTATCTCGAAGACATGGGAAAGACCACATTCGTAACCCTGTAGGGAACGTTTTGCTATAAAGTGATGTCATTCAGATTAAAGAATGCGGGAGCAACGTATCAAAGAGCCATGGTAACCTTGTTCCATGACATGATGCACAAAAAATCGAGGTTTACGTCGATGATATGATTGCAAAATCCAGAACAAAAAAGGAACATGTGCAAGTCCTGAGAAAATTGTTTTTAAGATTGAGAAAGTTCCAGCTCAAGCTCAATCCAGCAAAATGCACTTTCGAAGCTAGGTCAAGAAAGCTGTTATGCTTCATAGTCAGTGAAAAAAGAATCGAGATCGACCCAGATAAAGTCAAGGTGATACGAGAATTACCTCCACCACGCACTTAGAAGAAAGTTTGAGGTTTCTTAAGAAGACTGAATTACATTGCCCGGTTCATTTTACAACTAACTGAGAAATGTGACCCCATATTCCGTCTTCTGAAGAAACATAATCTAGGTGTATGAGACGAAGAATGTTAGGAAGCTTTTTACAAGGCCAACATGATGAGACAGAAAGTAAAGAAAGGGCGATATACTATCTTAGTAAGAAAATTCACTGATTGTGAAAAGAGATACTCACCTATTGAAAAATTATGTTGCGCCCTGATGTAGACAACTCGGACACTAGGGTAGTACATGTTGTACCATACGACTTGGCTAATTTCAAAATTAGACCTTTTAAAATATATTGTGCCTTGATCTGGACAACTCGGACACTGAGGCAGTACATGTTGTACCATTCGACTGCTTTGAATGGGAGGATGGCTAGATGGCAGATTTTGCTTTCTGAATTTGACATAGTTTATGTGAGCCAGAAAGTCGTGAAAGGGAGTGCAATAGCAGATTTTCTAGCTAGTAGAGCCTTGGAGGATTACGAGCCTTTGAACTTTGATTTCCTGAATGAGGACCTAATGTATGTGGCAACCACTGAATAATATTCTCAAGTGGGTCACATTTGGAAGCTAAACTTTGACAGAGCCTCAAACGCTGTGGGCAATGGAATTGAGGCAGTCTTAGTATCCCCAAACGGAGATCATTATCCTTTTACTAGCAAATTAGATTTTGATTGCACAAACAACATGGTAGAATATGAAGCGTGCATCATGGGCATCCGTGCAGCCATAGAACGTAAAATCAAAGTACTAGAGGTGTATGGGGATTCTGCATTGGTGATATACCAACTCAAAGGAGAATGGGAGACAAGACATCCCAAATTAATTAGTTATCGAAAGCTGGTTCTCGAATTGATTGATGAGTTTGATGACATTACTTTCTGCTATCTCCCACGAGATGAAAACCAGATGGTTGATGCGTTGGCTACCCTAGCTTCCCTGATTAAAGTAAGCAAACAAGAGGATATTAAGCCTATCCAGATGAGTATCGATGAGACCCCGGCTCATTGTTACAGCATCAAAGAAGAGGAAAATGATGATCATCCTTGGTACCAAGATATACTACGATATGTGAAGAATCGTGAGTACCTTGACCAAAAAACTGAGAATGATAAGAGGATATTGAGAAGACTAGCCAGTGACTATGTCTTAGATGGGGAGATCTTATGCAAAAAGGGAAAGGATCAGGTACTATTAAGATGTGTGGACGTTGTGGAGGCTAAGAAAATTTTGGAGGAAGTCCATGAGGGTATCTGCGAAACGTATACAAATGGTTTCACAATGGCTAGACAGATTATGAGATTCGGGTATTATTGGTCCACCATGGAAGGGGATTGTATTAATTACGCCAAAAGATGTCATAAGTGCCAAATTTATGGAGACAAAATTCATGTGCCTCCATCACTTCTTCATGTCATGACTTCTCCCTGGCCTTTCTCCATGTGGGGCGTGGATGTCATTGGGCCAATATCACCAAAAGCTTCTAATGGGCATCGATTTATCTTCGTGGTCATTGATTACTTTACCAAGTAGGTGGAAGCTTCTTCATATGCCATTGTCACGAAGTCGGCAGTCAGTAAATTCTTGAAAAAAGAGATCATATGTCGTATGGAATGCCAGAAAGAATCATATCTAACAATGCGCTGAATTTAAACAACAGCACAATAGTGGAGGTCTACAATCAACTCAAGATCAGACACCATAACTCATCACCATATTGCCAAAAAATGAATGGTGCAGTGGAGGCAACCAATAAAAACATTAAGAAGATCGTGGGGAAAATGGCTGAGACTTATAAATATTGGCATAAGAAATTACTATTTGCCCTCTATGCTTATCGAACATCTGTCAGGACCTCCACCGGGGCAACGCATTTCTCTTTGGTTTACGGAATGCAGGTAGTTTTGCCTATTGAAGTCGAGATTCTGTGTCTCCGAGTTCTGTCAGAACTAAAATTAGATGAAGCAGAATGGACCTAATCTTGTTATGATCAGTTGAACTTGATCGAAGGAAAGAGGCTAAAGGCTATCCGTCAAGGTTAGATGTACCAAAAATGAATGATACGAGCTTATGACAAAAAGGTTCGTCCTAGAGAATTCCTTGAGGGGGACCTGGTGTTGAAAAAGATCATTCCCCTACAAAAGGATTTTAGAGGGAAACGGATGCCAAATTGGGAATGACCTTATATGGTAAAAAAGACCTTTTCTGGAGGAGCATTGATTTTGACCGAGATGGATGGTAAAAACTTGCCTAATCCTATAAATTTAGATTCAGTCAAGAAGTACTTCACCTAAAGAAGGAGAAGAGACCAAGGTGAAAACCCGTAAAGGGCTCTTTGAGTCCTAAGAAAAAAAGAGAGGCCAACGTGAAAACCCGTAAAAGGCGAATTTAGACCAAAGAGGATTTGAGTTGAAAACCCAAAAAAGGCGACTCAAATTTTGATCAAAATGGAGTGCGGTGATCTTGCTATACCTAAATCAACAGGAAAGGGAATACGACGTCTGGGACATCGACAAAGTACTCTAAATCTCGTAAACACATGTCAAGCTCAAAATGATTTTTAAAAAGTTTGTACAGAGAAGTTCAAGCTGCGATATCTGAGGAACCTAGTTTTCATATTACTTATATTGAATTTGCTATTCTTGAAATACTTTATTCTTTTCAAGATACATGTTCCCAATCAATTCTTTTTTTATTTTCTTCCATCATTGATAATTTATTCATTTCGAGCTATGCTCCAAATCAATTCTATTCTTATCCAGTGTTATGACCTTTTGCAAGCATGTTGCATTAGAATAATGATTAATGGATTAACAATACTTTCACAAAGGAAGTTCTGCATATTATTCTAGAAGTTTCTAAATGATACAAGAACCTGAAACAGGACTATTGCTTAGAACGCACCAAGTTTAAAGGTTAGAAATATCTGAGAAGGAAGAATCTAAAATAAGACTATACCGTCGAATTTTTTTGTCAAAATATTGATTGAACAAAACGATAAAATATCGTGTCGGTGATAAAGCTTCAATGAATAAACAAACAATGATCACCAAACAATAAGAGGAGGTTATTCTTCGAGAAGAAAATTCTACATTTGTGCATAAACATCTGGTTACGATACCCTGGGAATGGTGTAAAAGAACAAAGATATTCACATCATGTACCCTTGAATTGCAGTAGGAGAGAATTGAGAAAGAGCTAGATCTTATACCCCAGGGTTACAGTGGGAGGAAGATGGTACAAATCTTATGTCTCAGAAGTACAGTGGAATGAACCTTGAAGTTACAGTGGGGGCAACCTGATTAAGTAAAACGTGAGTGTTTCGTTGGAGATACAAGTCGGACAAGATGGCATTATAACATGTCAGTGATAAAGCCTTAATAAACAACGAGCAATGACAACTCAAATATTAAGGGATCATTCTCATGACATTCTGCATTCATTCATACACATCTAGTTAGGAGATTTTGATTCATTCCGATCATAACATCCTAATCAATAGGCACAACTAGGCCCATGAAATGGATTCTACAGGTCATGTTCCCCAGAGAACAGATCAGTAGAGTTACAAATCCTATATCCCTGAAGTTGCAATGGGATGAATTGAAGTCACTACGGTGAATCTTATCTCCTTGAAGTTGCAGTGGAGCAGATTTAAGCCACCAGCCTTATCTTCCTGAAGTCGCAGCAGAGCAGACTGAAGGTAATGAATCTTATTTCCCTGACGTTGTAGTGAACAGATTAAAGCTACAAATTATGATGGATCTTATCTTCCTGAAGTTGCAGTAGAGTAGATTGAAGCCACCAGCCTTATCTCCGTGAAGTTGCAGCGGAGCAGACTAAAGATAGCGAATCTTATTTCCCTGGCATTGCAGTGGAACATATTAAAGCTACAAATTATGGCGGATCTTATCTCCTTGAAGTTGTAATAGAGCAGATTGATGTTACCAGCCTTATCTCCCTGAAATTGCAGCGGAGCAGACTGAAGACATCAAATCTTATTTCCCTGGCGTTGTAGTGGAATAGATTAAAGCTACAAATTATGGCGGACCTTATCTTCCTGAAGTTACAGCGGAGCAGACTGAAGACAACGAATCTTATTTCCCTGGTATTGTAATGGAATAGATTAAAGCTACAAATTATGGTGGATCTTATCTTCCTAAAGTTGCAGTGGAGCAGATCGAAACCACAATCCTTATCTCCCTGAAGTTGCAGTGGAGCAGGTTGAAATTACTAATCCTTATCTCCTTGAAGTTATAGCGGAGTGGATCGAAGCTACAAGTCTCTTTTCCCTGAAATTACATTGAAGCGGATCGAAACACCAATTCCTATACCCTTGAAGAAGTGGTGAAATGGAATGAGGCTACTTGAAGAAGATGAGCACCAAGAGGGCAGGCAAAATTGGCCCTTTTAAAGTCTTTGCTCCATTCTTATTACACGACAACAAGCAAAGAGGAACAGCTGTAACAGGCCCGATTCACCTGGCCTATTAAAAATAAACCAAACAAAAAAAAATACCAAATAAAACAAACCCAATAAAAAGTCCAAGAATCAAACAGTCCATTTACAAACTAAAAAACCCAAGACCCTAGCCCAATACAAGCCCAAACCCATTACATTTTAAAAAAAGACCTAGCTAAGCAGCTTTTAGCCGTCGCACCTCCAACCACCTCCCCACGTGCGCCTCCGTACACCAGCTGGCCAACGGCCTTGTACCTACAAAATGAATGAACGAGAAGAATCTAATAACAGTGTAAAAAATAACAGAAAAGAGAAAAGAGAAAAATAAAAAAAGGATATTTTCGGGCTATAAAAAGGGGCCCCGATTCCTGTATTTTGGCTTCTACATTACGAACATGAATAAAAAAAATCAGAGAAAAATCAATACAAATACAAACCATTTTAGAAGGTAGTTCTTTACTATTTTTTTGTTTGATTCATTTTTATCACTTTTATTTTTTTTAAAAAGACACACAGAAAATAAAGATAAAGGATTAAACTCTTACTTTTATTCACGTTTTTCTCCGCTAGGGAAGGAGGTCTGCCGATTTCGATGAAAATCGGCATTTTTTTAGGCTCAGGGAGTCGAAAAGCCCAAAAATGGCTTTTTTTACTTTTCGGCCACCATGGACGGCGGCGGGTGGCCGACACAATGGCTGATGACTGGAGCGATAGCTAGAGCCTAGAGAGAGGAGAGAAGAGTTGAGAGGATTTCTTTGTTTTTTTTAAGAAGGTGTTTGAAAATGATTTTTATGAAACAACGCCGTTTTGGGTCAGCACACATAAATGTCAAAACGACGTCGTTTTAACCTATACCGGACTGACCCGACCCGAATCGCCTAGGATTCGCGTGTTTTTAGACGAAGGGGCTATTTGTGTCCTTAGTTGTTCCGCTTTTGAGGATGGTTACAATTGGATCCTATCCTATTTTCTTTATTTTTAATTTTTCCACAAACTTTCATTTTTTTTAATTTGGTCCTTAGACTGTTTTAAAAGGGAAAACACCTGAAACGGTGTCGTTTTGGGAAAGGGGAATAATTTCCCCAATGACCCCTCCTTCTTCAAGCACATTAATTTTCAGTCCTATTTCGATTTAATCATTAAATTTATTACGAATTTTGCCTCCAATTTCATTCTAATTTCAATATAGTCCTTTGAGTAATTTACTTTATTATTTGCCTATTAATTTGTCTATTGTTCTTCATTTTTCTTTAAGTTAATATTATTTTTATTTTTATATCCATTATTTATTTTTTTTATATATCTAAATCCTAATATTTCTTTTACTAATTTATTTTTATTTCTTTTATAATCCTTAAATACACTCTTATGTATGTTTTATTTACATATTTATTATCTTATTTTTATAATATTATTTCTATTATTATTATCATTATCATTTTCATCTTTATTTTTTAACTATTTTATTTATTTATTTATTTACTTACTCTCAATTTTAAATCTATCTTATATTAGTTTTTATTTTATCATTATTTTTTATATTGGCTTGTTTATTTTATTTTTTGTCATTATTAGTGTTATTTTATTCCATTATTAGTTTAATTGTTTTTTTAAATACTTTCAAGTTTTAGACTTATTATTATGGTTATTGTGGTTGTTATTCATTTGTTATTATTTATTTTATTCTTTTTGATTGTTAATATTAGCATTGAAATGATGTATGTTATATTATTATTGTTATTGTATGTGCAACGATTTGCTTATTAATACACTCGTTGTAATCATTCGATAATTTGATATTTTATTCGCATATCACTTTAAACATTACATTAATTTTCATCCAAATTCAAAAAAAAAGAAGATTTTTAAAAACGATGATAATTTTTCGTATTTTTGGAATTCGAGAAGTCGTTCACTAACTTACGGGGTTTCAATTTTCTGATAAATTCGAATATACGAACCACTTTTCAAAAAATACATTTTTAAAATAATCTCGGTATTAATAAAAGACCGTGTTCTAACTTACGGAAT
Organism: Gossypium hirsutum; assembly: GCF_007990345.1. Classification (NCBI taxonomy): domain Eukaryota; kingdom Viridiplantae; phylum Streptophyta; class Magnoliopsida; order Malvales; family Malvaceae; genus Gossypium; species Gossypium hirsutum. The sequence goes on from NC_053437.1 coordinate 54,178,867, forward strand.
ATGGTCTTTTCTAAAACCGAGATAATCGAATATCTTTCAATTAAGTGAATTTTTCGGCATTTAATCTTGTATCGGGAATTTAAGACGTTGTGTCCTAACTTACGGGATGTAAATCTCTTCGATTAACGCGTAATATGTCCCTTTCTCAAAAAATTTTAATGTTTTAACAAAGGATCGTATTTTTAAACTCTTATTAAATTCTCAATTCTCGATGTTAAGACACTAGCTAATCAATTAGGTACCAATTTTTGGGCGTTATGAGGGTGCTAATCCTTCCTCGTACATAACCGACTCCCGAACCCATCTTTCTGAATTTCGTGGACCAAAATTGTTGTTTTAATAAATCAAATCGTTTATAAAAATAACTATTTTTCGAGGTGACCCGATCACAACCCATTAAAAAAGATTGGTGGCGACTCCCATACCCTAATTTTTATTTTTTTTAAATAAAAAGTCGACGACCTCTTTCACCAAAAAAAATGGTTTCGTCAACAACATTAGCAACGTTGAGGATGTAGTGGTGTTTGATTAAGTTTTTGACATAGGTGTTACTAGTTTTAATTTGATTTGAAGGAATGATGTTATCGATCAAATTTATATTTACGGCGTTTATGGTGCTAAATTGTTTAAGGCGTTGTCGAGCCAAGTGTTTTTAAGTTGATGTCTTTGATTTTAGGCGAGTTTTGACTCTGTTATATAGTGTTCTTTCAGGGTAATTATTTTTGCATGGTATTTTCTTGTTTCAAGTTCTTTAATCAATAAAATTGACTGGCTTAGCAAATAAAAATACATATATATATAATTTTAATAACAAACATTCATATTTGTTGAATATAGGATTTGTATTTGATAATTTTGAATATTTGTCTTGTCAAATAAAATTGTTAAATTTGTAATTACGTAGTTATTTTAATAGAATAACATGGTTGCATATGCCAACATAAATTATTGTTATGTTCGTACACGATCTAATTTAAATGAACTTATTTTTGTGTGTTTATTGACTAAAATCACTACATCAAATTAAGCTTTTAGTGGTATTTTTAGTGGCGTTTGAATCGAAAAACGTCGCAAATATATACATTAGTGGTGTTTTTTCTATAAACGCTGTAAAAGGTAAAACAATAACGGCGTTTTACCTATAAAAGCAGCAAAAGTTAAAGTAATAACGGCGTTTTTCATATAGCGCGAATTTATTTAATTTTTATTGAAACAGCTCCATTTTCATAAAGAAATCAAATATTCTTTTTCTTCTTCGATATCATCTCCACAGATATATTACCTTCCCTATCCACATTATTTGATTTCCCGAAACCCTAAACATCCAATGTGCCCCCATTTCCTCAGAGGCTGTAACCGAGCAGTCGACGCCTAGCCACTTTACCCAACAACCAACTCACTTGCCAGCCTCCGTGAGTCGAAGATTTATCTTCTATTACATTTTAATTTGGGTAGTTCAGTTCATTTATTTAGTTTCTTATGTGATTAAAATAGTGAAATATCAATATGTTTGTTAAAATTTTTATTGTTTCGTTAGTCCTGTATTTCTGGTGAACTGTGATAAAGAAATGATTTGAGAATCCTTGACCATTCTTGATATAGAGCACGGTTTTGCAGGGCAGTTACTGAGCTCCAAATTTTCTATTTCTTTCTATTTTTTAGTCCGACCGAATTAAGCAAGCCAAAGTTTGTAAAAGTAATAGCAATGAATTTCACCCTTATATTTAAAACTGCTGTTTTTTCTTCGCATGGCATTTATGTGTTCTGTAAGCTGATGATATCTACTTAGCGATGTCTATTGTATTAAGATATTGGATATTTGATGCTTAAAAATATTGGATATTTGTCTAAGAGTCTAGTTATTTGTGGATTTTAAGGTGGGTTAATCATAGTCATGTTCCGAGATTGCTGTAGCAATATGTTATTTTTTCTGTTTGGATTGTTCAGAACCTCTTCTAGTATTCCATTGAAAAAATGTCTCCCATTAACGATTTCTCAGGCTACATCAACTTTTATGCATTTTGTATTATTTTTTGGAGGTTGATAGAAATCTAACAAAAAGTTTCCAGTTTTATGATGGGGGTGGGGGACAGCCAAAGGATAATGTAGTGCCTATACATGTCTTTTACTATGACCGGTAGTGACTCAATCTATAGCCTCTAATATATCACTTAGTTTCCTCTGACGCATGTATAATATATTTGACAACATTGAATATCATTAGGTGTGTTCTCATGATTCAAAAGTCTTTTGGTGTAAAATGAAAATGCAAAACTGACAATTTCTTTGGAGGTTATTTCTCATTTGATAAGTGTTAAGTGGTGTCATCCCACGTCTATTAACTCTTTTGATTTTTTTGTACTCTTATATTCAAGTTAAACTCCTCTACTTATTACCAAATGGTTTTAAATTGGATGCTTATCACTAAGGGACCAAGAGGATGCAAGATTTTCCTAAGTGCATGCCTGGCTCAATGTTCTCATGTGTTTGAATGGACTTATCTGGTTAAAGTACTATGTTTCTTGAGCATCTTGCTTTTGCTTCTTCTTTTTTTTAAATAATTTTTGTTTGCAAAATTGTGGTAGACTAGTTAAAGTTTGTTTGGTGAATTTTATGGCCATTATGGGGCTATGAAATGGTCAATGGCCAATGGCCAAAATGGGCAAATTTGCTTCATCTTGAACTAATATCCTGTGTCATTTTGGAAGAGCTGCAGATTATTGGTTTGAGGAGGCGAAAGAGAGACATACACCTCTGAATGCAATCATTTATGGAAATATTGTTTATGCTCATTGGAAAGTAGTAAAAGCTTGGCTTCTATCATACAATATTTTCATTCTTCTGTATTTTGTGTTTTTATCTTTTTGCAATTTTTGGGCCATTTTCTTTTTGTGCATAGGTCAATGAAGATAAATTTGAGACTTATAGTGGATTCACATAGTGTGTGTTTATGTTAATCCATCTTCAGCTATTTCTATTTTTTTATCATGTTCTAATTAGCGGGTTCTGCTAAAATGTCCAAGTGATCTCATGTGGACTGATGCAAATCTCATAGATATTGTTGATATAATGTATATTTGGAGATTTATGTGCCGAGGAGTTGTTCTATTGCTGCAATTCCAGAACTCAATGTTAGTTAACCTTTAACATTTTCAAATTCTTTTCTATTCAAACCACTTCTGTGAGTTAAGTCTTAGTGAAACATGTTCATTCTGCAAGGTGTTAGTTGTTTATAGGCTGGATAGGAACTAGTTGCCAATGTGTATAGACAGACAGATGAATTTAGGTTTATAGGTGTTAGTTATTCTAGGATAATCTTGTTAATAGCTTTTTAAGTTATGGATTTATGTGTATAGATGATCCTTTTTTTTCCATGAATTTAATTCTTTCCCTTACTGATCATCTTACCCTGTATAATGTTTTTGCAGTCAACTACATCAGAAAGTAGCCTTTTCGATCATTTGATAAACATTTGGGAATTCATTCCTGGACCAGTCCCAGGAACTTGCAGCCTTTACTTCCTTGTGGACTTTAAGTTCCAGTCACCACTCCATCGGCAGGTAATGTCCCGGTAGGCCATAGGGCGTTTATAGGTCATTACCAATACTTGAGTTTCCCTCTTGTGGTATGCGCATAACAATCACTCTACTGTTTGTATTTTGACTTATTATTTCTTTTCTCCTTTGATGAAATGTTGCCAGCCTCTTGAGTAGTTGTGTTAGATTCTTGTTAACCACCTGAACCTTCTTCCCTTTGGTTCTTTTTTAATATAACTGCATCCATATTGTCAACTAGATGGGTTTCAAAGAGTTTTATTACTTGAGAGTGTATATTTTCAGTTGTGAATACATATAGCCAAATATATAAATATCCAAGGACCAACAGAGTTTTAACTATTAATTTATGGGTTTTATATGTTGTTTTAAAACAATTAGAACTTTTTATCTTCTGCTCTATTTGGCTTTATAATAGGTAGGTTTAAAAAAGGAAAATTTTAGCGGAGGTAGCTTGAATAATCTCTATGTAAAGATTGGATCAATTTTTATTGAGTTACATTTTGTAAGAATCTTTGATTTCAATTCCATAGTCAACACTATATGGTATTGTTAATGTCTTGTTTTGGTGGTTTAATTTCAATTTTCTAACACTTCATTTATGACTTAGGAATAATAATATTAATTTTTAATTTAATTTAGAATTTTTAATTAATATTAATATCATTATTGTAATTTATTTGTATATATAATTATTTTATATTTTTTAGATCTTTTGTAAAATTTTGAGCTGTTGAAATAATGATTTAATTAATTAGGTCAAAAATACCATTTGTTGAATTCTAAAAAAGTTAATATATTCGAAGATACCTGAATTTCATATATCTAAATTTTTTTTAATTGATATTTAAACATAAAAATCGTAAGCCAATTTAGGTATCAAGTAGGGGTAATTTATCAAATTTAAGTAGGTAGGTATATACTGACCCATTCTATGAACATTCTTAAAAAAATAAAAAAAGCAAAATAAAAAAAACGAAGGCATAATAACTTATTTGATCATCTAACTTAAAAAAATTATTTTAATCATTCATTTAATTATTTTGACTCTTTTAATTTTTAAATTTGTGTTCTCAAAATAGATGAAAAATTAAAAAATATTAACTTTATTAACGTATAATTATTAATTTGTTAATTTTTATTTTTTTAAGTATAGTAAACATAAAGGTGATAAAAAACACAAATTTAAAAATTAAGAGTATAAAAAAGAGTCAATATTTAAAGTTAATATTTAAAGATGATAATCAAAACTTACATAAACATTTAAAGAATATAAAAAATATATATCATATCATAACTTACATAAAACTTTGGATCAAAATATATAAAAATCACATAAATTAAGGCAACACTATTGTTTTTCCCTACTCTTAATTATTCTTATAAATAAATAACTTACCTGAATTAGTTTACACTCATTAAAATACAATGCATTAAATCTTCAAGATAAATTTTTTATAGCGAATTTGGAGTATCCAAACATAAAATGTTGTCACTAATATATATATTTAAAATAATTAGATACTTGATACTTGATACATATTATCTATTTTAGTACAATGACATGATTTAAATCTATTTAGAACACATAAGTAACTATAATTTATTGTCAACTTTAGACTTCAAGAACTACGAAATGGATAAGAATTGGATGGATTTGTCAAGGGTAAGCAACTACTATCGAAATGGAGTACAAACTTTTCTAAATTTTGCATTTCAAAATGCAAGCCAAAAGAATTGGATGGATTTGTCAAGGGTAAGCAACTACTATCGAAATGGAGTACAAACTTTTCTAAATTTTGCATTTCAAAATGCAAGCCAAGAGAATATGATTCTTTGCCCGTGTAAGAAGTGTGGCAACATCAATTGGCATATTCGTGAAGTTGCCTTATTTGGAGCATCACATTTTGCGACACAATCTTGATTCATGCATATTGAAAAGAATGTTTGCGAGAACATCATCAGGACAATTCTCAATGTCAATAGAAAATAGAAAGACAATCTTAAGAGTCGACTTGACCTCGTTGACATGGGAATTCGGTATGATCTTCATCCTCAATTACTTTCGAATGGAAAATATCGGTTGTCGCCTTCTATTTTTGCAATGTCGAAGAAAGAAAAAGAAGTGTTCTACACGATGTTGAAGGATATAAATGTCCTAGATGCGTATGCATCAAATATATCTCAATGTCTGAGTCTTAAAGATCAAAGACTATATTCTCTAAAATCACATGATTATCACATTTTCATTCAAGATTTACTGCCAGTTGCTTTACGCTGTTGTATGTAAAAAAAGGTGACGTCTTGTATAATTGAACTATCCAATATAATGAAAGCTATTTGTGGCAAAGTTTTGATTGTTGAAGAACTTGAGAAAGTACAAGATTGAGCCGCCTTAACTTTATGCAACTTGGAGAAGATCTTTCCACCTTCGTTCTTCACTATTATGGTACACTTGCTAATCCATCTCCCTCATGAAGCAAAACTTGGTGGACTGGTTTTCTATCGATGGATGTATCCTATAGAGAGGTGCTAATTTATTTGCAAAGTTTTCATTCATTTATGAATATACCTTTAATTACAACTTTTGATAATGTTGTGTATCGTGTTTAGGTTCCGATGCAAATTGAAGTCTTATTGTCATAATAAGCATTATCCAGAAGGATCAATTGTCGAAGGTTACTTAACAGAGGAGTGTATGACTTTCTGCTCTAGATATTTAGTAGATGTTGAAACAAGACTGAATAGACCAAGTAGCAATGCTAGGCTCACTAATCATAACTTAGTTGAACCTTAACTATTTCGAAGTTATGGACAACCAATCGGTAAAGTTGAAATTGCATATTTAGATGATAGATCCTGGGTACAAGCACATCGATATGTTCTTTTTCACCATGACTCAATTGAACCATTACGTAAGTAAGTTTTAGAATTTGATAAATATTAGTCTTTTTCATCTGTTTATTTTCTAACCAAGTAATCCACTTTTTAACATAGTGAGTTTAAACAAGTCTTGAGATCTCGTTCACGCTCCCGAAAATTACAACATCAAGAGATTCATAAGTTATTCACAGAATCTTTTCATGAATGGTTAGGGCAGACCGTATGCAACTGAAGCTTTCAATGACAAATAATAATTTTTTCGTATAACATTATAATTAATCAATTTACCTTCAATTCAATAGGTTTGGAGTGTAAAGGACGTCAATGAAGAAGTTAAATGGCTTTCCCAAGGTCCGAATAGAGTAGTAAAAAGATATAATGACTTCCTCATTAATGGATTCAAGTTTCATACAAAATCTAGCAAAAATTGAGGACTCAAAATTGTGGAATAGTTGTTAATTCTTCAATTACAAGTTATGCTAGTGCTAGAGACAGTGATTCTGTTGAGGGAAATGTGGAGTGTAAACGTCCCATTTTGTCCAGGGCCCAAAACCAGAAATTACAACTAAATAATTTAAAACCAAATAAATAAAGTCCATTTACATTTGTCTAAAAAGGGCCCAATTACAATAATATCCTAAACCCATTACCCATTTACATCAAGCCTAACCCAGTTACAATAGACCCAAAAATTCAGTAGCCTAAATTGAATATTCCAGAAACCCCTAGGGTTTCTAAAACAGTTTCAGCCGCCGCAACAGTGGCCCAAGCGTTCCTCCATCCGCCCTCCACACGCACCGCATACAAACTAGATTTCCCCGCTCGTGCTGCGCCTCCATGCGTATACCTGCAACAAAAACCACAACAAAAGCAGTGAAAAACAAAATAACAGAAAAAAGGCCAGCGAATAACAAAATAGAATTTTATTTTATTTTATTTATTTGCTGTAATTTCATATTATTTTGGCTATAAAAGCCAATTCAAAGTTGTAAAAAATGGGGATACGAAATCAGTGAAAAAATACGAAAGAAATAAAAAAGCAAAAGTTTTCAAAAGGTGATTTTCACACTTTTCTTTTCTTCTGTTTTTCTTTGAGTTTTCTTTTCTGTTTTTCTATTAATCATATAAAAAAAGAGAAAAAGGGAATAGTTAAGGGTCGAGAGACTTACCTGGTGGCTGAACCTTCACTCGCTTCGTCGCAATCGGAGTCTGGCAAAGGGCGGAGTGCCTTAGGGAGTTTTGTTTTCCGAGTGCTGCGGCTAGGGTTTGCCATTTGTAAAAAGTGGCTACTATGATTCAATTTTGGCCTTATAGGGACTGAACAATGACACCGTTTGAGACCCGTGCTAATGGTTTCAAAACGGTGCCGTTTTGGCAATGATCCGTGCGGTGACCTGACTCGAGGGAAGGATCCGCGCGTCTTGTCTCAATGGTTTATTTGCGCAATTGGTTCCCCCACTTTTGTAACGTGCTTAAATTGATCCTCTTATATTTCCTAAATTTTTCCACATATTTCGTTGTTTGTTTTAGTCCATGCTGAAGCGTAGCGTTTTGGGGTTGGGGATATTTTCCTCTTTAGTCCCCATGTTATTCGCGCGTGCCTTTTTGGTCCTCAATTCTGCTTTATTTTCATTTTTTATTTTTATTTCGAATTAAATATAATTTAATCCATATTTATTTAATTTAATGTATTTGATTTTTATTCTGTTTAAAATTCATTTTTCTATTATTTTTAGATATATTTATTTTTAAATCTAACATTCTTTTTATGTTTAAGTTTAATCTATTTTTAAGTTTATTATCAATACTATTTTAATATTATAATATATATTATTCTAAATTTATCATTAACATTATTTTAGTTTTATCATGTATTTTTATTTAAAGTTATCATGTATTATTATTTTGAATTTATCATCTATGATCATTTAAATTTATCATGTATTATTTTATGCATCCTTGTTGTAATTTCAATATAATTTATACATTTATTAACGATTTTATTTTATAATACATTTTTTTAACTTCACTTATATATTTCTTTGCTTTAAAGATTAATACAATAATATTCTTACATAATATTCTTTTATACATATATATAATTTGTATTAAACTATTTTTATGATACATATATATACATAATATATCATTATTTCATATTATTATATATCTTTTACCTAATTCATATATAATTTATTTCTTTCAAAACCCTACTCTATTATATACTTGGTTTATATCAACTTTTTATACATACTATTATACATATATTATTAAATGAAAATTTTCAATCCATATGTAATACTTATTTAAATTAATATATATTATTTTATGTATTTTGGTTTTCTTCTTATACAATATTTGCTTTAAAATTCATTTAGATATTATTATCTGGTATTTATTCTTATCTTCATTTTTTGACCTATTTCAAACTTATATATATATTGCTTATTTTGAAATTTTGTGCATATTATTTATTGTTTGTGTATTGATAATTTTAAATTTCCTCTCTTGTATGCTATTCATTTTTTTTATTTTATTTTAAAACTTGTTATACTTTGTTTGTATTAATTTGCTTGATATTCCTTTTAATTCTTTAGCTTTTTATATTAGTATTTGCCCAACGTATGATATGAGATTCTTACTATTATTCGTTGTATTATTTATTTATTTATATTTATTGATTGTTTGTCATTCATTAATATATATTTTATGTATGAATTATCTCTTCACGTCGAGCATTATGATCCTATCGTATTTTATTCACTTGAAAAGTATGGTTTAAGTATTAAAATCATTTTATTCAAAAGTCATTCAAACTCATGCAATATTTGGTATTTGGGGCTTCAAGAAGATTGCGTCCTAACTTACTAGACTCTAATCTTCTTCGTTGAATCTAAATAACCGAATATCCTTTTTTCAATCAAAATGAATAGATTTTGAATATAAGATCTATTCTTGGGAATTCAATTTGTTATACCCTAACTCATTGGATATGATATTATGCTATCTCGAGACAAGGATCTTTTCTTTTTCAAATAAAGGCAAGCTCATGTGTCATCATTGGAATCTCAAGAAATCGTACCCTAACTTATGGGGGTTTCGATTTTCTCGTCGAGTCAAAATGACTAAAGATTTTTTGGTTTCAAATATACGAGATTTCAATAAAAAATTTTAAAGGTTAGCTTATGTTCGAGAATTCAAATGTTACATCCTAACTTAAGGGATACGACATCTTGTTGCCTCGAGACGAGAGAGCCTTTGTCTTGCTAATTCAAATTTATTCAAGGGTTGCTTAAAAAAATTGGCATTAATTAAAGGGGAATAATTTTTTAGTCTTTTCTTGTTTTCATCATTCGACTTTAAGACATTAATTAATCAATTTGGTACCAATTTTGGCGTTACGAGGGTGCTAACCCTTCCTCATGCGTAATTGACTCCCAAACCCGTTTTCTCAAATTTCGTAGACCAAAATCATTTTCAAAGGTGATCCGATCACATCTTAACAAAAGATCGGTGGCGACTCCTATTTTGCCAATTTTAATTTTTTTAAGTCGACCCCTTTTACCAAAATTTGGTTTCGACATGGAGTATTACAGACTTCTTACGGACGTTATTGAGTTGGATTACTATGGCAAACGGAAGGTTGTCTTATTTCAATGTGATTAGGCTGATGTTAATACTGCTCGCGGAATTAAAAAAGATCAATTTCGTTTTACAATGGTGAATTTTTCTCGATTAATTCACTCTGGACAACAATTGATAGACGAGCTGTACGTATTTCTTCTCAAGTCAAACAAGTTTTTTACTCGAAAGATCCAACTGATGAGGGTTGGTACGTTGTACTCCGTAACACTCCTAGAGACTTGATTGACATGGGCGATGGAAGTAGAGATGACATCGACGAAAGATCAGAAACTTTGCCTTTTCCAAAACAAAACTTAAATGAAACTATCCCTAGTACTAGTACACAATTTCAATGGGTTTGCCAGGATGTGAATAAAGATATTTACGAATCATGATGTAGTAAGATTTTACGTTTTTCTAATTATATGTAATTTTATAATTTAAATCTTGATCTTGTTAAATATATCCATTACTATTATTGTTGTAATTAGTTACTAATATTTCAACTATTTTATGCATATTGCAGATAATATGTCTAGAAGAAGATTGCGAGATCTAAGTATTATTCAAAATCCTCCAAATTTGGAAGAATCAAATAGTGATCAACAGGCTGCTATTGGATCTTCGAATGTTTCCGATACAATTGACGAACTTGTAGAAATTCAAAGTAATGTTAACTTTAATTTACATGCATGTTGACTTTTATTATTGATTTTTGTTTCAAATTCTTATATTATTATATACAATTTTTTAGCTGAAAATGGTAGGAGGTGCAAAATTCGAAGACGTGCACTATTAAAGGATTTATACAATCTTAATTCTGTGGAGCGTGTCAAAGTATCTAGAAACAGTCATGGTCAGCATATTGGATCAGAAGCTCGACTTTTAGTAGGATACTTGGGCATTATAGCACGAAATGCCAATCTGTTGCCAATCAACTACGAGTCATGACATCATATGCCTGATAGTAACAAAAATCATGCTCTGGATAATATTAAGGTAATAACGTGAATGTAATTTATAATACTTTGGTTTAATTTTTATTTATGTTTACTTTCTAAACTTGTGTTATTTATAGGAGAGATTTGCTTTAGAGGTCTCGGATAATTATGTGAAGAAAGCATTAGCAAAGAAATAGAGAGACGATAAAAGTACTTTTAAAAAAGAAATATTTAAGAAAAATATAAGCCTCGAAGAGAAATTGCGAAATATCCCGCTGGGAATGCTAAGGTACCAATGGGAAGATGTAGTTGAATTTTGGAATTCAAAGAAATGAGAGGTATTACATACTTCCAAACTCTTATATTTATTTCGGTTTATAGTATTTACTATATACGTAATAATAATTTCATAATGTAGGATTGTGAGCGTGTTGGAACTACAAGTAGGAAAAAACAAAAATTCACGCATACAGTTGGGTCGAAAAGTTTTGCTTGTGTAGCTGATGACGAGGTATTTTGAATTTATTAATTATGTAAAATATTAATTAAATTCTAGTAAATAATATTTTTTCTACTATATTGTAGGAAGTTGGGCGCCTTCAGCTTTTTGACATTACACGTAAAAAGAAAGATGGATCTCCTATGACTACTGAAGCTGCAGAAATTATGGTATATTTACTTAAAATTGAATTATTTTAAATATTTATCATGTTTAATTATAATGGTTTAATTCGTCGTTTGTAATGCAAATAATGCCAAGTTATGTTGCATTTGCTTGATTACACATTTCGTTTCTAACTCCTTGATTTATTAGGAGAAACTAAAGGATAAAAAGGCGGAGTATGAAGCGATGGCTTCAAGTGATAGTTCTGTTAATCTGGACGACATTGATAACCTAGTTATTACTAAAGTTTTGGGTCCTGAAAGGTATGGTCGGGTTCGATTTCAAAGATTTTTTGTTAGCCCAAACCAACATTTTGGATCTAGCTCATAACAATACATGCCTTCGATGAATCAGGCTCAACCTGAAGTTTAAAGGTTAAGGGACCAGATGACTCAGATGCAAGCAAGCACAACTGAGCAAATTGCTTAACTTAAAGCGGAGGCAGTATCGAGAGAAGAAGAGGCTAAAAGAAAATATGAACTCCAGCTACAACTTAAAGCGGAGGCAGCAGCGAGGGAAGCAGAGGCACAACATGGGCAGTAGAGGCAACAAGAAAATATGACGAGCTCCAGCTACAGCTTCAAAATATGATGAAAATGTTTCTGCAGAATCAATCGTAGAATCTGCCATCTTAGACTTTTGTTTTCTTATTGTGAGAATATCTTAACAATATAACTTTTGAATATATTTTGTTATTTCATTTATTAATTTAGATCATATACATATTTCTTTCGTGATAGTATCATTTAGATTTGAAGTTTTTGGTTGGCTTTGAAGTTATAGGAAAATATGTTGAAAATTCGAGTTCTATATGAAATAAAATGGGTTGGTAAAATCTGTTAATGTTAGTGGCATTTTCCCACAAACACTGCTATAGAACATGATCTTTAGCGGCACTTTTACTACAAACGCCGCTAAAGAACATGATCTTTTGCGGCAATTCTAGCTACAAACGCCACAACATGCTTGACTCTCTTGTGGCGTATGTAAAAGAAAGTGCCGCTAAAAGATCATGTTCTTTAGTGGCGTTTCTAATAAAAGCGCCACTAAAGATCATGTTCTATAGCAACGTTTTTCACATAAATGCTGTAAAATTTAGCAACGCTTATAGGGCCAAAAAAAGTCGCTAAAAACCTGTTTTGCTGTAGTGAATTGAATCTCTTTAATTTTTTATACGATAAATAAATTAAATCTTGAGACGGTTGTTTGTTAATAAAATAAACAATTTCTTAGTTATCAAAAAAGTAAGGTGAAATTGATTGTTAAGCACCACAACGATAACTGAAAGTAATTTATTAAATTATCTTTGAATCGACAATTCAGAAGTAAGATTTTACATTTTAACTAGATTTCAAATTTTATTACTAAAGCTCACTACTATCTCTAAAATGATTTTTGAGTAAAATATTTTTTTTTGTTTGATTCACACCCATTAGGTGATGAAGATTCCTTCTCTTCTTTAATTTTGTTTTTTCTCAGCCAAACAAAAAAGTTATTGAAATTATGCAAACATTGTCACCAAAAGAGAGCCTTAAACTAACTCAGCTTAATTCCTGCCTTATCTTTTCAGATGAGAAATCAACACGATATATAAAATGTTTTAGGCAATAAATACTAGCCTTCATCTATATTTCGCCCCATAAATTTGTAGAGCAGAGACAATGAGAGGAACATTGACGTTGACTTGGATTCTGATGGTTTGCATCTCCCAAGTAGCGGTGCAGAGCCAATACTACTCAGAGAGCTTACCATATGATCCCAGGCCGGTTAAGGTCACTAATCTTCACTTCTTTTTGCACGAAACTCTCCGCGGTAAGAACCCAACAGTAGTCATGGTAGCCCAAGCTAACAACACAAGCAACGACAACTACTCATCAGTGCCATTTGGCACCCTATATGCCATTGATGATCCCCTCAAGATAGGTCCTGGGGACAACTCAGAGGTGATTGGGAATGCTCTGGGACTTGGGATCTTGGCCGGCAAAAATTCAACGACCGTGGTGATGTACTTAGATTTTGGATTTACTACCGGAAAGTTTAAGGGCAGCTCTATTAGCATATTTTCAAGGAATCCGTTAATAGAGACGGAACGTGAACTTTCGGTGGTGGGAGGAAGAGGAGAATTCAGGATGGCAGAAGGGCATGCACGACTCAAGAATTACTTTTTCGATGGCACCACTGTTATTATTGAATATAACGTGACCATAATTCATTACTAAGAGGACATTCTCTTGGACTGTGCAAAATTCACATGGTTTTGCAGCACTTGATTAGAATAAATGTATGAGAAATTTAGTAAATTTCATCATACTTTTAAATAAATCAACTTAAAATAATATTCCCTTGCCTTGCCTATATAAAATATTTATATTTCTATTTTTGAATAAGTGAACATTTCATTTCCCCCATGAAAACACCACAAAATTGGCTGCAATAGACCCCAGTCACTAATTAAAGAAGACGGAACATTAATAATAGACCTGCAACATAATAACCTAGCTTGTACATTCATTTTAATCTGATTAAAAAAAGTTTGAATTTACCGTGAAGACCATTTCTATCTTGCCAAACAAATTGCAACTTGAAAATCTTGTATGAATTATGAACTCTATTTTAGTCATATATCTGTACTATTTTGTTTTTCAAACGAATTCAATGTTAAGAAATAAGTAAGAATAATAAGAAGATATTTTGTCTTCTAAACTTTTTTATTATTTAAGAAGTTATCAAAGCAACCAACAAGGAACTCAGTATGGTAAATGATTAATACGTAGGGTAGCGTCTGATTGCCCTGGATAAATTTAGTGGCGAGAGAAGCACACCGCATCTCAGTATGGTAAATGATTAGTGATATAATGTTTAAACAAAAGGTATTGCTTCTTTTACTACCCAAATATGCTTCAATTTATTTCTTTGGCCCTCATATTGATTGTATTTACAAAAAGAAAATTAATTAAGAATTTCAGGGATTCTCAAACTAGTTTCAGTCAGAAAAGTTAAGTTGGTACAGTGTCAGCGGTTTTAATATTTAAAATCGAGCATAAAATCTATTTAAGCACTAGAAGTAACACAATCAGAAGCAAAAAACCAAATACCAGTAAGGTAAATATTGCGTAGAAAAATGGAGAAACAGATGATATTTGCGCGGGCAATGATATTTTGCATTGCCATAGCACCGGATACTATTCCAAGACTGCTACGCCTGTTCAAAGGTAACTCATTTCTGCTTCTTCCTCCACGATGTTCTCAGCTGAGAAAACCCCAGTGCAGTGATGGTAACCCGTAGGGGTGAAGTCAAGAATTGTGTAATGGAACCAAGATAAAATAAAATAAAAAATGGTGCCAATGCTTAACATTTTGTATTAAAATTACTTCAATTGAAATTTTAACTTTTGAATGGGCCAAAAATGCAGTTTCCTATTCAACAAAAGGGCATAACTCGTAATGGCTCTATTAGGAACTTTGGTTGACTGTCCCATATACCTATTTCATTCTCTGTTTGAACAGTTTATGACAATCAAAGTGATGTTATTGGTAAATTTAATTACTTGTATAAAATTAATGTTGGTTATTTATATTTTGATCAAGTAACATATGCAAGAATTAGAAGTTAGAATTTTGACTAGGATTTCTTTCTGTCTTAAAAGATAACGAGCTGATCAGATTTACTTTAAGTGGGATTGTATTTGTTGAAGACTGATCTATCCTTTTTTCTTTTTTTTTTTTTTACTTGGGATGAAATAATTCAAAGCCTATTTTTAAGATGCCATACACACATAGTAGAGAGTGCTTTTGGAGTGTTCATTTGTCGAGTATTTTACTATATTATACTTGATATTTTGACACTTTTTTATTAGACATTCTTTGAAGAGTTTAAGTGATTGCACTATGAGATTTCTGGGGAGAGTAATTGTAACAATTTAGGCACCACTTTGATGTTGCAATTATCCATTAGTGTAAGGGTGAACTGGGCCTAAATCAAGAGTTGTTCCTGATTAATTGTTAAGTAAAATTATTTCTAAGCAAGGCTCCGCATAGGTAGGATTGTTAAACCTAGAGTTGTTCCAAAGACCATTGAAGAGAAGTATGCAAAAGATAATAATTTGAACAATGAAATTTTATTAATAAATATGTTTTAGAAGTTGCAAGCATTAATGACAAAATAATTACACTAAGGGTATTAGATTCCAATAGTAACTTCATTTGTTGACATGATGAAAGCCCTTACAGGAGTTTTCCAATAAGCATAATTCGATGAGTCAATCAACAACAAAACTCAATAAATCAAATATCTTCCTTCATGGATTCCGTGATTATAAACCAACCATAGGATCTCCTTCAAGTGTGTTTGTAGTTTGCTCTGATACCAATTGAAACGACCTCGATTTGCCTTTGTTACAATTTATTGTTCCTTTTATTATTGTAACAAGAGTTAGGATAGGAAAACGGAACAAGACAATTTTGCAGGGAGATAACAAGATAAGCAAATGAGAGAAAGAAAATCAACACAAGTTTGTTAACACAGTTTGAATTTAAATCAACACAAGTTTGTTAACACAGTTTGAATTTAATAATCATATCTATGCGGAGCCTTGCTTAGAAAGAATTTTATTTAACAATTAATCAGGAACAAATATTGATTTAATAATGATTAATCTAACAATGAATTTAACAATCCTACCTATGTGGAGAATAAAATGTGTAATCAAATATTGGTTTACTGATTGCGTAACATTTAACTAATATCAAGTTGCATCATGTGGTCGGATCATAATGCGAGGAGACAATTTATATTAGTAGGTAATCTAAACAATTTATAGTCTGAAGAATCAAAATAAAGAAAATTGATCAAATGACTATTTTGTTGTCTATCAAGTCTAATTAGGGAGATACATTGTCTTGGATATCCGAATTGGTGACTATCTAGACTAACAATACATTGGGCATGACCTAAGTTGAATTTATTCTAGATCTGTTTATGGATTTATTCATTTGTGAAGTTAATTGTATGACTTACCTCAATCTTGAGTAAGTAATTTATTGTGTGTATGTAACTTGTAATACCCCGAAAATTTTTACAATAAGATATTATTTTTGATATAGTAAGGAAATAAAGTGACAAAAAGGAGAATTTTGAGTTATGACAACATTGGGAAGTATATTATGACATATTAATTCAAGAAATGATTAAATTGTAAAAGTAAGAAAAGTTTTGCTACCCAATAGTAAATACTCAAAATTTGAAGGGTTAAAATGTAAATATGAAAAATTTGAAGGATCAATAGTGTAAATATTTTAAGGGTGGAATAATCTAGAAACTAAGGAAAATGAAAGAATTTGGACCAAATTGAATAGATGAAGAATTATGAGGGACTAAATTGTAATTTTACCAAATTAAGTGATGACTCAAGGATGAAATTTTAGAAGATCTAAAGGGCAAAATGGTCAATTAGAAGAGAGAGAAATCTAGAAAATAATGATGATGTTGGAGATATTTTAGATTAAATAAATAAATAAATATTAGTTTATTATATTTTGATTTGATTTTTTTTCTTAATGATATTTTATTATTTTATTTAGTGTATATATATATGTATATATGGAAAGAAAGATGGAAGCCATCATCCCACCATTTTTCCATGATTCAATGTGAGAAGAAGAGAGAAAGAAAGAAATTTTTGCTTTCTTTACAATTTGGTCCTCTCACAAAAAAAAAATTCACCATTTTCACTTAGAATTCAAAGAAATTTCCATAGCCACCAAGAGAGAAAATTGATAAGGAGATTATGGGGAGCTAGAATATCAAGTTAGATTCAAGAAATAGAGGCTAGAGGAGAGAGAAAATCAAGTTAAAGTTTGAAATCAATAGAGCAAGGTAAGACCATCAAGATTTCAATATATTTTTGAGTTTGATATGATTGAAAAAAGTATGAAATTGATGTTAATGTAGGGTTTTATTATATAAGGTTCTATGTTCTTGATACGTTAGTGAAGAAAAATTAGAGAAAGTGATGGGAAATACTATAGAGAAAGGGAATAAGGGTGTTATAAATTTAGTAATCAACATTTTGTACTAAAATAGTTTTGGACAGCAACAGTAGGTTAACTTTTAAAAATCACCATAAATCATGGAAATTGAATTAGAGGATTAAAAAAATATGACATTAAAGATTCTTGAGTCTAGTTTCTCATAGAAGAAACGTGTAATCAATGGAACTGTAAATTATGAGATATAATAAATTTTGTGAGACAAGGTCAGAATGAATTTGGGTTCCCTTGTTTTGACTTTGAAAAATTATTAAAAATTGTACAAAAATTATTATGAGTTATAAATTATATTCTTAGAATCCTTAATAATTCGATTTTCAAAAGGAATAAATGAGAACATCATCCGAATCCTGTACAAGGAGATAATTAATTTTTAGTGAAGAAGGACCGAAACTGTCAAACAGCAGAACATGGATGACACTAAAGAATAAACTGTACTTATTGGCTAAACCACAAATTATGAAAATTTTATGGTAAGAAGATATGTGAGTCTAGTTTCAGAAAAAAATTACGGATCTCAATTCGGAGTTCTGTAGCTTAAGATATAATTAATTTAGTGACCATGACTGAAGTGAATAGCTTGTTGTGAGTAAATAAGTTAATAGTGGTAATATATATATCAAGGATGTGGAATGGAGTGGAGGAGGAGGAAAAATAATATATGTGAATATTCAGCTAATATGAGTTTAATTTAAAATAGCTAATTTACATGTTTTAGGTTCAGGGACTAAATTGAATAAAATTAAAATTTTAAGGGTAATTTTGTAAAAATGTCAAAAATGGCCAAATTGCATGAAATGAATAGCTTGTTGTGAGTAAATAAGTAAATAGCTTGTTGTAAGTAAATAAGTAAATAGTGGTAATATATATATCAAGGATGTGGAATGGAGTGGAGGAGGAAAAATAATATATGTGAATATTCAGCTAATATGAGTTTATTTTACAATAGCTAATTTACATGTTTTTGGTTCAGGGACTAAATTGAATAAAAGTAAAATTTTAAGGGTAATTTTGTAAAAATGTCAAAAATGGCCAAATTGCATGAAATGAATTGTTTTATCATTTAAATTAATAAATCGAATGAAATATTAATTTAGATCAAGATTTCGGTGGAAATTCAAGAAAAATAGAAAATTACCAAAATGTCCCTAAATTTTGATATTTCTGTAATTTAGCCCGGTAAGTTTGTGTAACTTGAATTATATTCTTAGATGCTGGAAATGTATGTTATTGATGAAACATTGGTATATTTGATAAAAAGAGAAAAAAAAAACCCAGTTGAATGGAAGGAAAATTTGATGGATCTTTGAAAAGGAATTGACGGTAAAAAGGATCTAGCTCGGACGGCTGATCCTATCCTGATATAGCCCTCCCGAAGAATATGTGTGAAAAGGATATAGCCCGGACGGGTGATCTTGATATAGCCCTCCCGAAGAATATGTAGAAAATGGATTTAGCCCGGATGGGTAATCCGAATTAGGGTCTGAATTTAGCCTGGACTGGTAATCCCTCTGTAAGAAATGAGGTTCACGGGAGTGTGCTCTCTTGCAGGGGATTTAGCCTGGACTGGTAATCCCGCTGTAAGAAATGAGGTTAGCGGGAGTGTGCTCTCTGAATTGGGAAATGTGTGCACATGAATATGAATTGACGGGCCCGAACTTGTACACTAAAGTGTACCCCTGAAAATCCATCGAAATTCCTAGAAATTCAACGGGATAAAAATAGAAAATGATAAGTACTTGAAATACATAGAAATGATAATTATTTGATATACTAAAATATGACATGGAAAATACATGTATGTGAAACTTGCTTGATAATTATGCATATTCAAGATTATGAACTGCTACTGGAATAAATATGCATTGAACTTATAAAAAAATTATGGTACATGAAATATTGTCATAATGAATTGAATAATTTATATTTAAGAAGAAACAACAAGAAAATGATATGTATCATGACATGTAAATATGAGACTATCTTTGATACGTTGATACAAGAAAAATTATGTGTATTAAGACGAGTAATAAATTTAAGTGAGACATGGCGAGAAAATAAGTTTGTCAATATGAAAGTACGCTAACCAGTGTTGTTGCTTAAAGTTTAGGCAAGTGCCAAATTACTGTTGAATGGTAGTATGTTTAATTATAAGGTGCATTGGAATGGTAAGTGCTTAGATGAAAATATAATTGAGCTTATGAAAGAGTGGAAATGTTTCAGTTATGCAATTTCTTATGAAAAGATTTGTTATGTGATACACCCGTATGAACCCTGCACCTAATTCGGTAATAAAAAATTCTAAAATCTATATATATATTTAGGATTCTACGAAAAATTCCATATAATTCCGGTTTAATCCTAGTAGGTTCCTAATAAATGTTTTAGGCTTTGAGAGCCCAATAGAGGGACGCTATGATTATTTTCAGAATATGAATAATAAATGATTTAGAATTATTGATAATGTTCAGTAAGCTCCGGTAATGCCTCGTGCCCTATTCCAACAACGGATACTGGTAGGGGGTGTTACAATTATTGGTATCAGAGCTACGGTTTAGTCGGTTCTCAGACTAACGTAGTGTAAGTGAGTCTAGGTATATATGCCGTATTACTACTCGTGATAGCGTGATATCCGGTAATTCTATATTATTTCCAATCGAGCTATTTTCAAAAATGCTAAAAATTTTATATTGATGTGATTGAAATGTGTTTATGATGAAACGAAACTTAGAAAAGTATGAATAAAAGTTCATGATAAGTATGTGTTAATGTACGAAATGAGATAACCATAAGTTGAGATAAGAAATGTGGAAACGTAGAATAAAATGAAAGTTTATATGGTGATAAGCCCATCCGTGTTTGCTTGGTGTGCATATGATGTTATGTCCTCAACATATTTGATTAAGTAAATATGGTAAGCAAATATACACGAATAGATGAAATGTGTGTTTATGTACACTTGCTTGAATAAGTGTAATCAGTATATTTATTTGATAGAATCTTATGTTTAATTGTTAAATTAGAAATAATATGATGTTTTGTTTATGTCTTTATTATTGAACTACAAATATTATAATAGCATGAAAATTGAATTGGAAGATCAAATTAAGTAGAACGCAAGAATGAGTACTTTCGTTCAGTGATATGTGATGAATTGACGGAAAAGACCATGGTTTGACCATGGCAACATGTGAAAATGTGATTATGTGATTTTTGTGTAAGGCCATAGCTGGACTATGGCATCAGTAAGTGATATGTGATTCCGTGTAAGACCATAGCTGGGTTATGGCATTGGTATGTGATATGTGATTACGTGTAAGACCATAGTTGGACTATGGCATCGAGAAAATAAAGTATTCAATTCCGTAAGGCATTCTCTAATTTGACAAATGTCAGTAAGTAAAATGGAAGCCAAGTATTGGAATTTAATTAGATATTAATATTGAGCTCGAGTAAGTAAATCCATTGTGTGAAATTGTGAGTGACAGAAAACATTTGTAATAAATAGATGTGTGAATTTTCTTGGAATAAACTATGTGGTTATGATGGTATTACATTGATGATGAAAGCTAAGTCATATATATATGTATTTATGAGAGTAAGTTAGAGGCTTTACGACCTCACCATCACCCCCTTATTAGTATTGCTTTATGACGAATTTTTTTACGAGAATTAGGTTGAATAAGCTCATAAATGTGAACTAAAGAAGAAGTTAAATTTGATGAGACAAAATATTCAGGTATGATACCTAAAGAATGTATGTATTAACTAGAAGTTCTTTTGAATTGATTTTTGTTAGTAAATAGAATAATGTGAGGTTTGTGATAACAAAATTTGTCAGAGAAATGATAATTAAGTGGTAAAGATGCCTGTGTGTGACGATTACAATCGAAATGAACACGATTATCTTTTCTGGATATTCTATATATTCTTTTATCTTCAGAGTATGTGTATAATTGTTTAGTTTCTAATGGAGTTCTTATGTTATGAGAATGTTAGCTAATTATGATGTTAGACGAAAACCCTATTGGTTTGGTCAGTTTATGACCAGTTATTATTCTGTTTTGCTACGATGAAATTCCAGAGCTGAAATGTGGTGATTTTGGTATCTAGACTTTTCTGATTTTCGTGTAAGGAATTGTCATCAGTAAGGGTATCAACAATGAGAGCATAAACTTAAAATTGTATGATTGAATTTTTTCTTAGGTAAATTTTATTAAAGTTAATAAGTTCAATCAAAATATATGTTTGCTTGAACTAATACGGCTAAAGGATCTTTGGTTTGCATGCTAAAAGAATGTTGAAAGATTGTGTGTTTGAGCTGTATCCTTAGCATTAAGAAAATATTATCTTGATATCTTAGTGTTTGATAGTTGAAATCAATACAATTGTTTTATTAAAGGGAATTGAATTATCGAGATGTGATTTGAGTTATATGTATTTAATCATGTCCTCAGCTAAGAGAATAAATTCTGTGCACTCATGAGTATGGAGATAGATAGTCAGAATGAAAAAAAATTATTACAGTAAGAGAGAAGATATTCTTGATATAGTAAAACAAGGAAATTTCGAGGACAAAATTTATTTTAAGGGGGAGAGAAATGTAATACCCCGAAAATTTTTACAGTAAGATATTATTTTTGATATAGTAAGGAAATAAAGTGACAAAAAAGAGAATTTTGAGTTATTACAACATTGAGAAGTAAATTATGACATATTAATTCAAGAAAGGATTAAATTGTAAAAGTGAGAAAAGTTTTGTTACCCAATAGTAAATACTCAAAATTTGAGGGGTTAAAATGTAAATATGAAAAAGTTGAAGGATCAATAGTGTAAATATTTGAAGGGTGGAATAATCTAAAAACTAAGGAAAATGGATGAATTGGGACCAAATTGAATAGATGAAGGATTATGAGGGACTAAATCGTAATTTTACCAAATTAAGTGATGACTCAAGGATGGAATTTTAGAAGATCTAAAGGGCAAAATGGTCAATTAGAAGAGAGAAAAATCTAGAAAATAATGATGATGTTGGAGATATTTTAGATTAAATAAATAAATATTAGTTTATTACATTTTCATTTGATTTTTTTTCTTAATGATATTTTCTTATTTTATTTAGTGTATATAAATATATATGTGGGAAGGAAGATGGAAGCCATCATCCCACCATTTTTCCATGCATCAACGTGAGAAGAAGAGAGAAAGAAAGAAAGTTTTGCTTTCTTTACAATTTGGTCCTCTTACTAAAAAAAATCACCATTTTCACTTAGAATCCAAAGAAATTTCCATAGCCACCAAGAGAGAAAATTGATAAGGAGACTATGGGGAGCTAGAATATCAAGTTAGATTCAAGAAATAGATGCTGGAGGAGAGAGAAAATCAAGTTAAAGATTGAAATCAATAGAGCAAGGTAAGAACATCAAGATTTCAATATATTTTTGAGTTTGATATGATTGAAAAAGTATGAAATTGATGTTAATGTAGGGTTTTATTATATAAGGTTCTATGTTCTTGATATGTTAGTGAAGAAAAATAAGAGAAACTGATGGGAAATATTATAGAGAAAGGGAATAAGGGTGTTATAAATTTAGTAATCAACATTTTGCACTAAAACAGTTTTAGACAGCAACAGTAGGTTAACTTTGAAAAATCACCATAAATCGTGGAAATTGAATTAGATGATGAAAAAAATATGAAATTAAATATTTTGGAGTCTAGTTTCTCATAGAAGAAAATGAAATTGTAAATTATGAGATATAATAAATTTTGTGAGATAAGGTTAGAATGAATTTGGGTTCCTCTATTTTTACTTGGAAAATCATTAAAAATTTTAAAAAATTATTAGGAGTTATAAAATACATTCTTAGAATCCTTAATAAGTCTATTTTGAAAAGGGACAAACGAGAACATCATCCGAATCCTGTACAAGGAGATATTTAATTTTTAGTGAAGAAGGGTCGAAACTGTTAGACAGCAGAATAGGGATGAATTTAAAGAATAAACTGTACTTGTTGGCTAAACCAAAAATTATGAAAATTTTAGGGTAAGAGGATATTTGAGTCTAGTTTTAGAAAAAAAATTTATGGATCTCAATTTGGAGTTCTGTAGCTTAGGATATAATTAATTTAGTGACCATGACTAAAGTGAATAGCTTGTTATGAGTAAACAAGTAAATAGTGGTAATATATATATCAAGGATGTGGAATGGAGTGGAGGAGGAGGAAAAATAATATATGTGAATATTCAGCTAATATGAGTTTATTTTAAAATAGCTAATTTACATGTTTTATGGTCAAGGACTAAACTGACTAAAAGTTAAATTTTAAGGGTAATTTTGTAAAAATGTCAAAAATGGCCAAATTGCATAAAATGAATTTTTTTATCATTTGAATTAATAAATTGAATGAAATATTAATTTAGATCAAGATTTGGGTGAAAATTCTAGAAAACTGGAAAATTACTAAAATGTCCCTAAATTTTGATGTTTCTGCAATTTAGCCCGGTAAGTTCGTGTAACTTTAATTATATTCTTAGATGCTTGAAATGTATGTTATTGATGAAACATTGATATATTTGATAAAAAGGGAAAAAAAATCCTGATTGAATGGAAGGAAAATTTGATGGATCTTTGAAAAGGAATTGATGGTAAAAAGGATTTAGCCCGGACGAGTGATCCTATCCTAATATAGCCCTCTCAAAGAATATGTGTGAAAAGGATCTAGCCTGAATGGGTGATCTTGATATAGCCCTCCCGAAGAATATGTGGAAAATGGATTTACCCTGGACGGGTAATCCAAATTGGGGTCTGAATTTAGCCTGGACTGGTAATTCAAATCGAAGCTCATTAGAGTAATTGTTGTTGCAGGGGATTTAGCCTAGACTGGTAATCCCGACAATACTCTATGAGTTTATATTACAGGGGATTTAGCCTGGACTGGTAATCCTGCTGTAAGAAATGAGGTTTGCGGGAGTATGCTCTCTTGTAGGGGATTTAGCCTGGACTGGTAATCCCGCTGTAAGAAATGAGGTTCGCAGGAGTGTGCTATCTGAATTGGGAAATGTGCGTACATGAATATGAATTAACTGACCTGAATTTGTACACTAAAGTGTACCCCTGAAAATCCATCGAAATTCTGAGAAATTCAACGGGATAAAAATAGAAAATGATAAGTACTTGAAATCATGAAATTAAACTTGAAATACATAGAAATGATAATTATTTGATATACTAAAATATGACATGGAAAATACATGTATGTGAAACTTGCCTGATAATTATGCATATTCAAGATTATGAACTGCTACTGGAATAAATATACATTGAACTTATAAAAAAATTATGGTACATGAAATATTGTCATAATGAATTGAATAATTTATATTTAAGAAGAAACAACAAGAAAATGATATGTATCATGACATGTAAATATGAGACTATCTTTGATACGTTGATACAAGGAAAATTATGTGTATTAAGACGAGTAATAAATTTAAGTGAGACATGGCGAGAAAATAAGTTTGTCAATATTAAAGTACGCTAACCAATGTTGTTTCTTAAAGTTTAGGCAAGTGCTAAATTACTGTTGAATGGTAATATGTTTAATTATAAGGTGCATTGGAATGGTAAGTGCTTAGATGAAAATATAATTGAACTTATGAAAGAGTGGAAAGATTTCAGTTATGCAATTTCTTATGAAAAGATTTGTTATGTGATACCCCCGTATGAACCCTGCACCTAATTCAGAAATAAAAAAAATTCTAAAATCTATATATATTTAGGATTCTGCAAAAAATTCCCTATGATTCCGATTTAATCCTAGTAGGTTCCTAATAAATGTTTTAGGCTTCGAGAGGCCAATAGAGGGACGTTACGATTATTTTCAGAATATGAATAATAAATGATTCAGAATTATTAAAAATGTTCAGTAAACTCCAGTAATGCCTCGTGCCCTATTCTGACAACGGATATGGGTAGGGGTGTTACATAACTCGTATACTTTTATATTAAAAGCCTAAGTTCAATTGGTAATAGAGCCGAAATGTAACATCCCTAAGACCCCCTAAGTTAGGAATAATGATAGTACAAGTTGACATGTGTTATAATTTTTAAAGGAAATTAAATAAGAACTATTAGTGTTAGTAGAGAAGACAAGTGATACAGGGAGAAATTGAAAAGAAGTGGGTAGTGAAAGAAATAAATTTGAGGTATTGACTAAATTATAAATATATGAAAAGTTTAAGGTCAAATTGTAAATATTCAAAAGTTAAGGGATTGAAATTTAAATATGAGAAATTTGAAGAGCCAAAAGTGAAAATAAACCAAAGTTTTTGTGACACGAAATTAATAAGCAGTGTAATAGCCTGATTTTTAGAGGTGCTAGAAAAGGCAGTTTCGGAACCCCATTTCTGTAAATTGGGCTTGAAAATATTAAATATGGAGTTGGTATAAAAGAATATTAAAGTTTGGTCTGATAATTTTGTTGAATTATTAGTTAATTAAGGCGCGATATTAAATTATAAAGGTCTTATTGCTATAGGTTTTTTAATTGGCCAAAAACTTAGTGACACAAAATACAATTAGTTGAATGTCCAGAATGGTAATTACAACACTTTGTAATTTGAACTAGTGCTTGATGATGGAAGATTACACTTAAATTGGTTAATGATAGTTTAAGTTAATAAAGTATGATTAAATTAAGTTAATTAGGTGATTAAGGATTTAATTAAAGTATATATAAGAAAATTTAGTGAAATTTTGTTCATATTTCTTCTTCCTCTCCCTCTAAAGCCTAAAAACCTAAATAAAAAAGCCATTTTTGAAGCTTTTGCATTCAGTCCCCAATTGGTAAGTATTTCCAAGTCATTTTCTTGTAATTTTTATGTTTTTGAGGTCATGGGAGCTTAATTTAGCTAGCCTATGTACCAATTTGTAAAAATGTTAAAGTTTTTGAAAGTTACCATTGTTGATTTCTTGAATAAATTGGTGTTAAATTGATACATTTTAAGCTTAGATTATGAAAAGGACTAAATTGTAATATTTGACTGTTAGTTTTGTGCATAAGGACTAAAGTGAATAAAATGTAAAATTATTATGAAATTTTGATATAAATAGATAGTAGAGGGTCTCTAATAAATGTAATTAATATTATATTTTAAATTGAGGCTCAAAATTAAAAGATATGGTTATTTCGATTTTAGGGACTAAATTGAATAAAATGTAAAACTTTAGGGGTATCACAAAATAATATTATTTAGGTTCATTCATGTCATGGCATAATGTATAAATTTTTGATATTGATGGGTTGAATGTAATAATTGTATAGATCAGGAATTGGATCAAACAGAAAGTAATTAAGGAAAAGCTAAAATTATTGACTAGTCCCTGAAGGTTCAACTTATTTGGTGTTTTGATCAGGTAAGTTCATATGGTATTTTTTTTATATAGGTTTTGTATATTTGATTTGCATTTTTATATGTGTTTGGCTGTGAATTGGTTTACAAGGCTAGAATTGGACTAAATTGAAAAGAAACAATTACATTTATTATAGATGCCCGTGTGAATTTAGTAAATGTTAGAATATGATTGACATGCCAATAGGGTCTTGTGCGCACTTGTACGAGATTGATTACAAATGTTACCAGTGTCCAGCATTAGTTGCGGATTCTTAGATATATGTGACAATGGTTTAGCTAGAACGAGTAACCTGATGTTGTTAGAAAGGTTTAACCTGGACAAGTAACATGAAATGTTTATATATTCAACCCGATCTAGCAACTAGTGTGGTGTAGATACCTATGTATCCGAGTCCGTTTACTAAGGTTCATTGGGTGAAATAATTTATATGAAATAAGAAGTTGAAACGACATATAATGATCTTGATGTTCATATGGAGAAGTATTGAATTGAGCTTGAACAATATATTGGAATATTGAATTTAACATGTATACAATTATATCATCCTTGATTGAATAAGTTTTGAGCTTTGTTATTTAACATGACATGAATTGGCATGATATGTTATTGTGGAATCATATTTTAAGTTACAAGTTAAAACTCACCTTATTGATGTTTGATTTGTCATGTCTAGCCAAACCATGTCAAGTTATGGTAGCTTATTGTAGTTAGATAAACGATAAGGCAAGTTTTGTTTAATATCTATGAACTTACTCAATATCTTATATGCTTATCGAGTTGTTTTGCCTTTTCCTTGTAGATCGTCACCTTACGAAATTCGTCAAGCCAAATCGTCTTGAAGCTCACACTATCTTATCATTGAATCAGTAGTTATAAGATCATTTTGATTCTAGGGTTATGGCATGAATATAAGTGACTTGATGTGTTTTTACTCTGTAAATATGTTATCAACTTGACTTAACCATTTCATATAACATGTTTGGTTTGTGTTTTGATTTACATTTGGTGTTGGACATATATGTATTTATGCATAAAGATATGATGATCTATAATTATGTGTATGGCATGTCGAATGGCATAAATTAAGGTAGAAACAATAACTTGGTTAGTAGATGATTGAGGTGGTTATGTATTTGATAAGTTGATGCTTTGTATGTGTTACTAAAAATGTGATATAATCTTGATTGTTGAAGTCTTTGTTTAATATGTATGGCTATTGACATGTTTATGTGCTTAAGTGTTTCAAATTAAAGTGAAATGGGGCATGTTCTAATATGAATTGGCTTAGATAATGATTGGTATTTGAATGGTTGGTTGGTTTGTTTGAATGACATTTGATTGAATGTAATGAAATAGATAGTTTTGTAATAAGTTGAACTCATATTGAATTGGTTTTTATTGGAAAAGGCTAAATGACTTGTTTTGGTATGAAGTGTTATGAATTTGAGATGTTTTTAGGTGATCATATAGAATGGTTTGGTTGGAAGCTATGAAATAGGTATTGAATATTTTTGCCAGAAATAGGGGTCTAGTCTCGACGACCTATAACAACCATTGCCCGACCCGATCTCTGGGTTCAAGCTATAGGATTCCAACTTATAATCAATGTGTTTAATTTCTTAAATTGTTGTAATGTCAAGGTAAGTTAAGTAAATTTCATATGGACTTACTAAGCATTCAATATGCTTACTCCATTGTTCCTCTTTTACTTTGTAGATTGCCAACTTGCGAAACGTGTCTATCAGTTCGTTGAGAATCTCACACTATCCCATTATTGATTCGGTAATCTTTCCATCATTTTAAACCTCAATTTTGTGGCATGTATATAGGTGTTAAGCACTTTTTGGATCTTGAATGATAGTTTAGTTTCAAACCTTTTCAATGCTTAATTTTAGCAATGTAAATGTTTAGTTGAAAGAGGTATGATTTATAAATGGTTTTGTATGAGTATGAAGCAATCCAAATAGCCTTTTTGAATGTAAATTGTCAAATTTTGAGAAGCTTTAAGTTAAGTAAATGTTTGATAATTTCCAAATGAATTGGTTTGAATGCCATGGTATTGAAATGTCATGTTTAATGGTTGAATTGGTAGTATAATTGATGTAAAGATGATTGTGGATATTTATACATGTTTTGGTATGTGTTTAGAATGATTTTTGTGCGGGTAAAGTTGTGCAAATATGAAACAATTGTGAAGTTTGAAAGGTAGACATGAAATAGGTACTAAATGACCTAAATTTTGCCAGAAATAGAGTCCACGTCTCGACGAGTGATCTTCCTAGTCGCAACGTCGGTCGATAGTATGTGATGTCATGACATCAAGTGGCCTAACTTCGTAATGTGAAAAATTGTATGGCGATGTCACAATTTGGAGGAAGTGATGTCACGACATCAACCTTGAAATTTTGAAACATTACAAATTGGTCTTATTTCATGTTCGGGTTAGCAAAAGAGCTTTCGTAAGCTTAATTAAGGCTCAAATTTAACTGTGTATCATATTATGAATGTCGTTAAGACATGAATGTATGTTTGAATGAGTGTTTACATTATTTTTATCAATAGTTGCTTCGACAACATTTGTGGCATCTTGTAGCTTGGACCTGATGGTTGGGTTGTGCATGGCGTGTTATATTTAGTTGTATCAGAGCTACGGTTTAGTCGATTCTGGAACCGAAACGAATTGTGTGTTGAGTCTAAAAAAAATGCCACAATAACTTGTGATAGTGTGATGCGTTTTTATATGAATTGACTTTGCTTTCATATAAATAAAACATGTCGAACAAATCAAAACATGTCATATCAGATGAAGTTGATATTAATGTTCTTGCTTTCAATCAGGGAACAACTCATAGTGTGCCTATTTCGCAAGGGCCTGGAAGCGAGGCATAAGATGCTTTCTTTCAAATAATGAACCAATGGTTCACCCAGTTTATGGGAGCTACCCTTTCAGCTCCACAACCCTAAATACATCCTCTACCCCTGATAGTGCCTATTGTGGCACCCCCTCATCCTCAAAACCTTAATCTATTAACTGTTATTAGACCCACGATTGAAAATTATTTTAAATGTGGGGCAGAGGAATTCAGAGACAAAAAGGATGAAGATCCAACAAAAGCTAACTATTGGCTGGAAAACACCCTGAAGATTTTGGATGAAATGATGTGTACACCTGAGGATAGTTTTAAGTGTTCTGTATCTTTACTGAAAGAAGAAGCATACCAATGGTGGATGACACTGATATCTGTTGTTCCTAAAGATCGGGTAAATTGAGATTTCTTCAAGATTGAGTTAAAAAAAGAAATATGTGAGCCAATTGTATCTCGAGAAGAAAAAGAGGGAATTTATGCCATTCAAACAAGTTGATATGTCTATAGCCAAATATGAACTAGAATTCATTCATCTTAGTAAATATGACAAATTAGGCTTCCTCGGTATACTTATGGCGCTTATTCTCAAGCAAAGTAGAATTTTTTGTAGTTTTTTTTGTAATTTTTATACTTTAAGTTAATATGTGTAAATGCCTTAATTTTTACTCATTTAAAGACCCAAAATGGCCAATAGTGCCATTCAAGGCCCTAACGTATGATTGAGTGGTGTAGGGATGTGTTGGAGGCTGAAATCAAGCGAGAAGGACACTAAAGGAGAGGGTATTTTGATATCGAAACCTTGGAATTGCGATACATCTAACAGACTCAAGATTGGAGACCACCATTTAGTGGTATCACTATATCCACTTTGGGTCTCGCAATATCCACCGTCCAAGAAGACCCTCAAGTTCAAAACTCTCCAATTTATGGCGATATCCACTTAGTATCATGATACTGATATCGTGAGGGGGCAAAATTGAAAAAAAGTAGTCTTTGTCCACTCGAAGCACCAATCATTGACAACCCATTTAATGGTATTTTGGGTTCACAAATTGTGTCATAATACCTACTATATCAGGCAAAATTTGGCTGAGAGAGAGAAAAAAGGCCACATTACCTTATTTTAGGCTTAGTTTTCCTTAGGTTGTCTATTAGGTTTTCTTATTCTTCTAGGGTTTTTTATTGTCATTTCCTTAGTTGTAGATTTTGCATTTCCTAAAAAATTTTCTTCTTTTTTTAGTTGTTCTTAGTGTTAGTTAAGTTAGTTATCATTGTAGCTTATGTTTATTTCACCTTTAGTCCTTGTACCTTGGTTGTAAGAAATTTTCAGATTTAGTTTAATGTTTTTCAATTTCTTTTACTTTGTATTTGTTAAAGTTTGTTCCTTTCATGTTTTTCAATTCCACTTTAGTGTTTAGCATCCCAACACCCGAAATACCCCATTACTTTCATTTTCTTCCCAACTTTTCGAATCTAAACCCTTAAATACTCTCCCCTCTTTCTATTTTGTCTCAATCTCCCTTTCAATCTCTTCCAATTTTCTTGTAAATTATATTTTCTTCTTCCCTTTTTTTTTGGGTTATTTCTCCCCTTTTGCTGGTTTTTCTTGGCTACAACAATCAACCTAGTTTAAGTTTTCTTTTCATTAATTTTTTTATAATCATTCTTGTTGCTTTTGTTTCCTTTATTTTTTATTTTTATTTTTATTGTTATTTAAATTTTAATTTTTAGTATCACTAGTTTAGTTTTTTGATTGATTGCCTGTGACTAATTAGTTAGTTGAAATAATATTGTACTATTGTTTGTTTAAAATTGAGAGAAATTACAAAAATGCTCCCGAGAAAAAAAAGGGTCTCGATCCCAAACCACATTAGTTTCTTCATCGAAATTCGATGGTAATAAGTTTTTACAAAAAGAGGTCATAGAATTTTATCAGATGATCCAGGTACAGGCGTTCATCCCTGAATGTGATTTTCATCTGGCTTTTTCATTTAACAATGAAGTTTGGGATGATGTCGACTTTCACAGGTGGGACAATTTTTGTATGCTTCCTATGCAACCTGCCCTAGTACCCATTCTTTTGGAGTTTTACTCCAATTTGAAAATTTTTTGAATCCAATTGGGTGTATGTCATGCATGCTAGTGTTGATATTTCCCCCTCAACCATTTGCGAATATTATGGTGTCTTGTATTACGAGGAGGACGATATGTTGTCCCTCAATTTAAATTGCTTTACTAATGTTGACATAGAGGCAATTTTGAACTACCTTATAAAAGGTAAAGGCAAGTGGAAGCAGTAAGCTTCAATGGGGCGACATCTCTCTTTAAAACAATCAATCATGGTCTCTATTGCAAAAATTTAGATGCAATTTATATGTACTCATCTTTGCCCCACACTTGACACTAATAATGTTAATGGTTTTAGAGAAGACCTATTATACTCTATGCAAAGAGTTTGCGTAGATAGATGGATAAATAAACAATTGAAGTGTTGTATTGCAGGCAACAAAGTGGGTATTTAGATCTCGCATTTTTTCACTAATCTCTGTCGTAGGGCTGGCTTGGAGATTGTGTCCACCGAGCAGACTCACCATCCCATTCGCAACATCATTGGTGGTTCCTTGCTCCAGCAATTCTAACAGCTTCATCGAAAGCAGTTTCAAGAGTGGAATCAATGATGCAAAAACAAGATAGACGTGCCTCGAGTAGCAAAGAAGACAACTGCCAAGAAGAGGACTAAGGATGAGCCTACACAGTGGCAACGTAGGCTACACTAGGACGTGCACTACAACACTTGAATGTTGGAGGCAATGAAACCATTTATGAATATGTTTATGGCGAGTCAAGGAGCAGAGGGCATACAATGGCCAGACCAGTTGAGTGATTCATCCATGGATGACAAAGACGAGGAGGAAGAAGTCAATGAGATAGAGGGTGAGAAAGGTGATGCAGCAGATGATGAGGAGACAGAGGATAATGATGCAACACCATATGTTGATATCACCGAGGATGCGTTAACCTTTGCACCTCCAACAACCGAGGGTGTTGTCATCCGAGAGCAAAGCACGCCCATCTCCTGAACGTACACCAATAGAACTGCTCCCAAGAGGAGGAGGCTAATAATTGAGGAAACTGGCTCAGAGGACGAGACCTCTAATTTATTGTTACATTTTTTTCATTTTACTTTTATTTAATTATGCGATATGTAAACTATTTAACTACACTACTTTTGGGACTTATTTTTCTGTATTTATATTTCGTATTTTGGTTATTTTGTGTTTTGTTTTTATGTGTTTGTTTTATGTGCAGCGAGTTACCCTGAAAGGCTACCCAACATTCATGAGCTTTAACAAGAAGGTGGATCCCCAAGCTAGTCTATTTTTTTTGGGAACATATTGGGGACAATGTGCAGTCTATGTGTGGGGGGATGCACATAGTTTTATGTGTTTTATTTTTCTTACTTTTATGTTATTTTGTGTTTTTATTTCTAATTTTTTGCCTTTTTCAAAAGAAATTCCAAACATATTTTTCGTTTCTCATTTATTCTTATTTTGTGTACTTGCATGGTGCTTGGACTATAATTAGGTAATAAGTTATTAGTTGTAAATATTGAATAAGTACATAGAATTGTCGAACTTGTAAAATTCGAATGATTCTAGATAATTTGCTATTCTTAATTTTCGACTAGTTAATTCAATTAGTTAATGTGTATCACAGGGTGGAGGTAGTAACCTATATGAAAGTGTATAAAGTGTACCACAAGATGAATAAAGTATACAGATCCTTGTAGATAAATAATTGTAATTGTTAATTGTTCATCTAAATAGATGTATGCTTGAAAGAATTAGTGTTAGGTGATTAATTTGGGAAAGACTTTAGGCATTGTTTGAAATAGTCTAAAGCCTAAAAGCTTACTTGTTGGTATATACCCTTAGTTCCCATATATTTGAGCTTCGAGTACCATTTTTTTTGTAAGCCTTATTATCAAAGCCTCGAGCATAAATGAGTCTAGTACTTAATCCTTCTAGGTCTCATTCTTTAAAATGCATTATGTAATAGATGTCGGGCCATGAACATTGAGGGCTAGGTAGAAACATTGTAGGGGCTTTGTGTGTGAAAAACGAAAATGAAGGGATTATGTGAGTTAGTACGTAAATTAAAAAAAAGTGAATGAAAGAGTGCAAAATAAAGAAAAAGATAGCTAAATCGAAATATTTTGGTTCATAATTACAAAATTTTGTACGTACTAATATCAAGTAATTCCTTCTAACAATTTGAAGAAATAAGGTAGGCGAGGGAAGGAGAAATAAAGAGGTGATCTCATAAATAAATTGGGGTGAGTAGGGAACAATGTCTTGTGCTTAACTGTTTCTAGTGCTTGAACCTGTTTTGAGTGCCTATTGTTTCAATTTCGAACCATCCTAATCCTTAAAATGCTACAAGCCTAGAAGACCTTTGGGACGAGTAAGTCACCAACATAATAATTCATAAATAGCTTGCATTTGTTTGAACGAATATGACCAAATACTTTAAAATATCTATTAGCAATCCACATAAATTATTTTGATGGATAACACTTGAACATATGTTCATTTCCAATGCTTTTACATTTATTGACATTTTAACTTAGTGAACTAATTATGTTTGCATTAGGAATAAACAAGTTAGCTATATATCACTCTTAAGTTGCATGTGAGGTAGTTATCATACGAGTTTGATGTCTTACCGCTATGTGACTTAATTGTCTGATTTAGTCCAAGATTCATCTTTTCTTTTGCATGTTTAGTGTGTTTACTTGAGGACAAGCAAATAGTTAAGTGTGGGGGAGTTTGATCCGTCGTAATTTGATATGACAAATTAGGCTTGCCCAGTATACTTAAGGAGCTTATTCTCAAGCAAAGTAGTGTTTTTTCTGTATTTTTTTTTATAATTTTTAAATTTTAAGTTATTAAATGTAAATGCCTTATTTTTACTCATTTTGAGACCCAAATTGGTCAATAGTGCCATTGGGCCCCTAACATATGCTTAAGTAGTGTAGGGACGTGTTGGAGGCTGAAATTGAGCAAGATGACACCAAATGAGAGGGTATTGCTCCAACAAACTCTAGATTGGAGACCACCCTTTAGTGGTATCATGATATCCACTTTTGGTATCAAATATCCTCTTCCTTGGTATAGCAATACTGATATTGTAAGGAGAAAAAATTTGACAAAAAAGGTAATCTTTTTTCACCTAAAGAACCAATAATTGAAAGCCTGTTCAAGGGTATTTTAGGCACACCAAATGGGTCAGAATAGCTGCTATATTAGCCAAAATTTGGTTGAGAGGGAAAAAGGGCCACATTACCTTAGTTTAAGCTTAGTTTTCCTTAGGTTTTCTCTTAGCTTTTCTTCATTTTCTTCTAGAATTTTTTATTTTCATTTCCTTAGCTATAGATTTTACATTTCCCAGCAACTATTCTTCTTGTTTTAGTTGTTCTTAATGTTAGTTAAATTAGTTATCACTATTGCTTAGGTTTATTTGCACTTTTAGTTCCTGTACCTTGGTTATAAAAAAATTTTAGATTTAGTTTAATGTATTTTAGTTTCTTTTACTTTGTATTTGTTAAATTTTGCTCCTTTTATGTTTATTGCATTGTATTTCTGATTTAGTTTAATGTGTTTAAGTTTCTTTAGCTTATGTTTATCACTATAGCTTAGGTTTATTTGCACATTTAGATTTCCATACTAGTAAATATGCTAAAGAGATTGTGCCTACTAAAGTTGAAGTGTGTACCCATTTCGAATGGGGACTGAATGAAGACATACGTATGTTGGTGGGAGCCTTATAATTAAAAGAATTTGTTGTTCTGTTAGAGCAAGCTCAGAAAATGGAAGACATGCATTATGAAAAGAAGCGAGCTAAATCTAAGCTTCAGGATTCTGATAAATAGAGTACATCTAGATATTTCTTGACTACCTCAGTTAGGGATTTTGGGGAGAGACGGACCTAGACCGAGTAATTTGAGACCTCAGACTACCTCAGTAGCCAACGTTGGTAGCGTTCGTAATGCAGATAGACTAGCTTGTGGGCACTGTGGATAAAACCACGATGGTGAATGTAGATTGAAAAATGGAGCTAGTTTTCGGCATGACTCTAAAGAACATCTGAGATGAGATTGCCTGAATAGGCCAGACTAAAGTAAAGAACAAAGTGTTAAGCCAGTGTCAACTCCACAGTGGGGTGAAAGGTCGAGAATTGTAACTAATGCTGGAGCTAGCCGAGGCAGAACTAGAGATAAAATGACGAGATTTGAATATCGTGCACCTGCCAGAGCTTATGCTATAAGAGCTAGAGAAGAAGCTACAACTTCTAACGTCATAACTGATACATTTTCTTTATTTAATGTTACCGTATATGCTTTTATTTCTAATTATGTATTTGAAAAAAATATGCCATTAGAGTTTACTGAATTTGATTGTAAAGTATCAAACCTATAAGGTCAATGTGTCATTTTCAATAAACTATGTAAAGATTATCCATTGAGAATTTAGGGTCATAAGTTTCCTACAAATATAATGTTATTGCCATTTGATGAGTTCGGCATTATTCTTTGCATGGATTGTTTAGCACCGAATTATGCCATAGTCAAATGTAGACAGAAAAGAATATTGGTAAGATGTTAGGACAGTGAATTGATAAATGTTGAGGCAGAGAAATCAGATTGTTTGAACAATATAATCTCAGCGATATCTACTCAAGAACTGATTAGAAAAGATTGTGAAATGTATCTAGCCTACATTTTAGATACCAAAATGTCGAGATCAAAGATGGAACAAGTTTTGATAGTCCAAGAATTTACTGATGTGTTTCCTGAAGAATTGCTTGGTTTACCTCTTGAGAGAGAACTTGAATTTGTTATTGAAATAGCACCCAAAATTGCTCCGATTTCTATTGCACCGTATAGAATGGCTCTGACAGAATTGAAATAATTGAAAGGACAACTGCAAGAATTGTTAGACCGAGGATTCATTCGACCGACTGTGTGACTTTGGGGTGATCCAATTTTATTTGTGAAGAAGAAAGATGAGACTCTGAGATTTTGTATTGATTATAGACAGTTGAACAATGTGACCATAAAGAACAAGTATCCATTAACCCATATAGACAACTTGTTTGATTAGTTGAAGGGAGCAACCATGTTCTCGAAAAGTGATCCCCTATCAAGTTATTATCAGCTCAGAGTCAAAGAGCCAGACGTGCGAATAACTGCTTTCCGGACTTGATACGGGCATTATGAATTTCTGGTAATTCCATTTGGGTTAACTAAAACCCTAACCGCTTTTATGGATCTAATGAATAAAAATTTTCAACTATACTTGGATAGATTTTTTGTTGTGTTTATGGACGACATAATGATTTATCCGAAAGATGAAAAAGATCGCGATCGACATTTGAGGACTGTATTGCAGATCTTGCGAGAGATACAGTTGTATGCTAAATTCAACAAATATGAATTCTAGCTATGAGAAGCAGGATTTCTAGGACATGTGATATCAGCTAAAGGTATCCAAGCTAATCTAAATAAAATCTCATCAATTGTGAACAGGAAACCACCAAAGCATGTCATAGATGTGCACAATTTTCTGGGTTAGCCGAATATTATCGACAGTTTGTTAAAGGCTTCTCGATGATAGCTCTACTATTGACCAAACTATTACAGAAGAAAGTTGCCTTTGTTTGGTCAGATAAATGCAAGTAGATTTTCAATCTGTTGAAAGTAATGTTAATAGAAGCTCCGATGTTAACTCATCCTAAATATAGAAAGGAATTTTTCATTTTCAGTGATGCTTTGCTTAACATTCTTGATTGTATACTAATGCAAGAGGGAAAGGTAATTGCCTATGCTTTTCGACAAATTAAGCTATATGAGAATAATTAACCTGCGCACCATCTAGAATTAGATTCTATTGTGTTTTCCTTGAATATTTAGAGACATCATTTATATGTGGATAAATATCATATTTTCACAGATCACAAAAGCTTGAAGTACTTGTTGGCACAGAAAAATTTGAATCTAAGACAACACAGATGGCTCGAATTGTTAAAAGATTATGATTTAATTATCGACTATCATCTAGGTAAACTTAACGTGGTAGCTGATGCTTTGAGTCAATAGTCTTTGTTTGCCTTGAAAGTAATGAATACTCATTTAACTTTAGAACGTAATGATTCTATTTTAGCTGAATTGAGAGTTAAATTGGTATTCCATCAGAGAATTCAGGAATTATTAAAAGATGATCCGAAGTTGCTAGGAAAATGTAAACTCGTTGACAACAATCAAACTTTAGAGTACAGTGTTGATGATGACAGGAAATTGTATTTTCAAAACCAATTATGTGTACTGTAAGATTCAGAGTGAAAATAAGACATTTTACACGAGGCTTACAATAGTACTTATTCAATACATTCGAGTAGTAACAAAATGTATAATGACTTGAAATAATTGTATTGGTGGCCAAGAATAAAAAGAGAGTTCTCTATTTATTTGGAAAAGTGTCTGGTATGCCAGCAAGTTAAAGCCAAACATCAGGTTTTGTCAGGTTTGTTAAAGCCTTTGATGATTCTGAAATGAAAATGGGAATGAGTTATTATGGATTTCTTATTGAG
This sequence comes from Gossypium hirsutum, assembly GCF_007990345.1. Classification (NCBI taxonomy): domain Eukaryota; kingdom Viridiplantae; phylum Streptophyta; class Magnoliopsida; order Malvales; family Malvaceae; genus Gossypium; species Gossypium hirsutum. Next base: position 54,217,515 of record NC_053437.1, read on the forward strand.
TTTACCTTTGTCACTGAAAACGAAAGGTTTGGTCTAGGTAATAGTTGACAGATTGACAAAATCAACACATTTTATTTTTTTCAAGATAGATTACTCACTCGAGAAGTTAGTTGAACAGTACATCTCGGATATTGTTAGACTACACTGTGTACCATTTTCTATAATATCAGATCAAGACCTAAGATTTACCTATAAATTTTAAGGTAAATTACACGAAGTTGACCGACTATAAACGAGTTATCATTTATAGAATAAATATAACACCAAAAATTTAATAATTGAGAATGATTGTTAAGTTCAATTTTGAGCTTAACTTACTCAACTAAATTATACAAATTGTTGATTAATCTTTGATTTAAATCAGCCTAAATTACGTTAAGTACATTCCATGCCATAATAATCTATTCAGCAATTTAACGTTAATTTTATGCCATATGCAGCTTAGGCACATTTGGACGTCCACATGGGCTCAATTTAGAACTTAATTTGCATAAATAAAGCTGCTGGATAAGGATGGTCAGATGCTGGTTTTAAAAGGGAATTAAATTGACAATGAGACAAAGAAGAAAATTCGGTCCAATTGGATGTACAGCAGGCCAAACATGCGACAAAATCAGCAAGGGAATTATTATTAATTCTTTCAATTTCCTTCTTGCTAGCAGTGGCCGACTCCAATTGAATCAAGGATTTAACTCAGCCTTGAAGAGTTTAATTGAAAATAAAACTCTAGTAGGCTGGAGCTAATTTTATGCGACGGGTTCAGCTAGGATCAAGGGGGATAAGATCAAACATTGTTTTGAATTTTTGAGGTTATTGTTATTTCATAAATAGAGGTGACCAAGCAGCTGGATGGGGGTGAAGAAAAAAAAACAGAGAAGAACAAGGAGATAAGCGTGAACTCGAGCAAGCAAAACCGCTAATTGATTCAGTAAAAGTCGACCAAGAAGTGGAGTAGCAGCCCAAAATTGCAGCTAATTGAGAGAAGGGGAGCTCGACGACTTGGGGATTTTTTCTTGTCCAAAGTTAAAATTGTAATTCATGTTGTTTATAGTTGATTTTGGTTTTGTTTTATTTGCTATGAGTGGCTGAATTACTTACGCTTAGTTAGACACTTACGAAACCTAGCACAAGGAATTTGAAAATTTGTTTTGTTTTAATTTCGAATTTGGCATTCTTGAGTTGCTTGTTTTATCGTTTAAAGAATTTTTCTAAATCAATTAGATTGATCAACTATTTAATTTATGAATTTTCTTATAATCATCTAAGTGCAAATTGAGTAATTATGTTTCTTAATTAGACTTAGAGTTGGTGATGATTAATTGGTCTGCGACTAATTAAAGCAACCTCGGATTTAATTTTAGATGCCGCTGGAGGATTTTTCTTTTATTAATGCAAGGTGAAGTCTCTAAAATACTCAATGCCCCTTTAATAAGTTAACGAAGTGATAATTAAAGGTAGATATTTGATTATGAACGTTCTCTAATCAAATTAATTTGCTAGGGATAGGAAGTCGATTCGTAAGTGATTTTTCAGCCTTGCAGCTAATTTAGTCTATTAAAATAATTTAAAGACACAAAGGACTTGTGCTCGGTGGATTAAGGCGTCGATAACTAAGCAGTCTTCCTCTTGATATTTTTCAGCATTTAAGCTAGAGCTTAGACGCTTCTTTAGATTATTTTTTAGCAAACGTAGAACATAAACCCCCCATCTTGTCTTTTTCGCATGCATTTTATATTACTTTAATTACAAATCTCTTCAAATAGGTTTATTACAAGCTTCTTCGTGGGACGATTCCCTATTTACCCTATATTACCAGTTAATGTTGGTTGAATTACATATTTAATTTTGCAGTCGTAAACGACAGCTACCAAATTTTGGCGCCGTTGCCGGGGAAGTGACGTAGTCAAATCTATTTGATTTTCAGAACTTATTTTGTTTTTTTATGCAGGTAGATTAGTCCCCTTAGTATATGTTATTATGGAGTGGACGACAAACATCGAAATACCCTGTTAACATCACTGATTGGCAAGCCGAACATCCCAACCCCCACTTTGAGCTTAACGTTTCAGAGGATATCAACATGGCCAACCAGACCTTGAAGCAATTGGGCACACCTAACTTTGCCGTGCAACCACCATCTATCACGTATCCCACCCTTGATAGGCCATTAAAGCTCAATTCGAGATTCCTAAAGTTGTTGCCGAAATTCAATGGACTACCAGGTGAGGACCCTTACCGTCATATTAATGAATTCATAATTACTTGTTCAACTATGTAGCCAGATGGCATTGAAGAGGAACAAATCAAGCTTCGAGCCTTCCCTTTCTCGTTACAAGTTTTCGTGAAGGACTGGTTATATTATATGTCGCCTGGTTTATTCACAACTTGGACAGGGTTACATAAAGCTTTTTTAGAGAAGTTTTTTCCAGTGTCAAGGATAGGGTCAATTAGGAAAGAAATTTGTGGAATTAAGCAACTGGTAGGTGAGTCACTATATGAGTACTGGGAAAGATTTAAACGGCTATGTGCGAGCTGTCCACAGCATCAGATTAGTGAGTAGCTCTTAGTGCAATATTTTTATGAGGGGTTGGCCCCACAAGATCGAAGAATGATTGATGCAACGTGTGGAGGTGCATTGGTTGATAAAACACTTGAGCAGACCCGAAATTTGATTGATAATATGGTGCAAAATACACAGCAATTCGGTCTCAGGAGGTCCGACTTGGGTAAACAAATGGATGAGGGCTAGTCAAGTATGATGGAGGCTCAATTAGCTAATTTAACGGCTATGGTGAGTAAGTTGATGACTGGAGGTAATGAGAAAGCTCCACTATGTGGCATTTGTTGTTTGGAGGGACATACAACAGATATGTGTCCAACATTACAGGAAGGGGAGGCTAACGCTGTTTTTTCAAATCAGAGAAGGTATGACCCATACTCGGCTACTTATAATGAGGGATAGAGAGATGACCCTAATTTTAAATATCAAAACCGGGCTACGCCTACAGGATTTGAGCAGCAAAATTCTCAACCATATTATCCGTCATAGCAACAATCCAACCATCAAAACCTTAGTGCTGAAACCAAGACCCATACCATGCTTGAGCAAATGATGAAGATGATGGCTGACCAGAATAAGGAAACTGATGGAAGGTTTCAGTCTTTGGAATCAACAGTGAAGCAATTGCAAACCAGAGCCTCGTCAACCGATGTTAATCTTGGGAACTTACAAGCACAGGTAAATAATCGGTTACCATCACAGCCCGTGGTAAATCCGAGGGATAATGTCAGTGCTATAACTTTGCGAAGTGGGAAGGAGTTGAGATTGATACTAAAGAAAGTCCAAAACAGCGACGAGGAAGACATAACTAAGGTAAAAAGGTCCAATTTAGTGATAGAGCAGAGGTAAATTTAGCCGTGCCAAAGGCTGATTTACAACCGTCGCAAGCAACTCCAAAGGAAGCAGGGAAATCACGTTTACAACAGCCCACTGCTTCGCACGATGCAGCAAATTTTAAGCAGGAAACAAGGGTTCCCAAGCTTCGAGCACAAGAAAGTCAGAACGCTAATAACCAACCTCGGTCTTATGTGCCGAAGACGCCATTTCCATAGCGTTTGAGGAAGGAAAAGTCAGACGACGTCAATGCTAAAATTCTTGAAACTTTCCGTAAGGTACAAGTTAATATTCCATTAATTGATGCAATTAAACAAGTGCCTAGATATGCTAAGTTTTTGAAAGAATTATGCACATCTAAAAGGAAATTAATTGGAAATGAGAAGATTAGCTTAGGCAAAAATGTATCTTCGGTATTTCAAAAGAAACTTCCTACTAAATGTAAAGATCCTGGAATGTTTTCGATACCTTGTAAGATAGGAGACCTTAAACTTGATAGAGCTATGTTTGATTTAGGTGCTTCTATAAATGTCATGCCTAGGAGTATTTACGATAAAGTTCAATTGGGTGCATTAAAAGACACAGGACTGATAATTCAACTTGCGGATAGATGTAATGCCTACCTTGATGGCGTTTTAGAAGATGTCCTAGTGCAAGTAAATGAGTTAGTCTTTCCGATTGATTTTTATGTTTTAGACATGGGACCTAATGATAATTCGATTGATGTACCCTAACTTTTAGGTAGACCTTTCCTTAAGATAGAACGAAAATTGATGTGCATAAAGGGAATTTAACTATGGAATTTGATGGTGAGATAATTAAATTTAACATATTTGATGCTATGAGATATCCCACTGATATTAATTCCGTGTTTACTCTTGGTGTAATTGATAATTTTGTTTAAGATGTTTATGAATTAGGGGATGAGGACGAGTTGAAAAGCGTTCTAGCTAAAGGCATTTTTGATATTGATGAGCATGAATTTATCGTTTCTGATTCTTTAATTGACTCAGTTTGTGCATTAGACTCGCCCAAATTGACACGATTCAAGCCGATTCTCCCTAACCTTACGGTGACTGGTAAGCAAATTCCTTCATTGATTTCACCACCTAAATTGGAGTTAAAAGAGCTGTCCAAAAATTTTAAGTACATTTATTTGGGGGAAAATCAAACTTTACCATTGATAGTGTCGAATGCTTTAACTGAAATGCAAGAATCCAAGCTGCTTAGAGTTCTTAGGGAACATAAAGAAGCCTTCGGTTGGGCACTAACCGATATTTGGGGGCTTAGTACGACATTATGTACTCACAAGATAGCCTTAGAACCAGATTCAGTCCCTAAAAGAGACCCCCAACACCGCTTGAATCCACCAATGATGGAGGTAGTTAAGACTGAAATTTTAAAATGGTTGGAAGCCGATGTTATTTATCCTATAGCTGATTCGAAATGGGTAAGTCCAATTCATGTTGTCCCTAAAAAGGGAGGAACCACAATAGTTAACAATGAAGAAGGGTTGGAAATTCCTACAAGGGTGCAGAACGGCTGGCGGGTTTGTATAGATTATAGGAAGCTGAATAAAGCCACTAAAAAAGACCACTACCCCCTCCCATTCATGGATCAAATGTTAGAAAGGTTAGCTGGTCGCTCACATTTTTGTTTTTTAGATGGTTATTTAGGTTATTTACAAGTACCTATCGCACCTGAGGATCAAGAGAAGACCACTTTCACTTGCCCGTTTGGAACTTACGCCTTCAAGAGAATGCCTTTCAGATTGTGCAACGCACCAGCCACTTTGCAAAGAGGTATAACGAGTATTTTTTCAGACTTTATTTCACATGTAATGGAGGTGTTCATGGATGACTTTACTGTTTATGGTGATTCATTTGATCAATGTTTGCATCATCTTGTGTTAGTTCTTAGGCGTTGCATTGAGACTAATCTGATATTGAATTTTGAGAAATGTCATCTCATGGTTGAAAAGGGTGTAGTATTGGGGCATGTCATCTCAGCTAATGGTTTAGAAGTTGACCAAGCCAAAGTCGAGGTAATTAAAAATCTACCTTATCCAAGTATTGTGAAAGGAATTCGATCTTTCTTGGGTCATGTAGGTTTTTACCGTCTGTTCATCAAGAATTTTTTGTAGATTTCGTCATTTTTATGTGCATTGCTAGGTAAGGATGTTGCATTTGAATTTAATGAGAGTTGTAAAAAATATTTTGATGAATTGAAATTGAAATTGATCACGGCCCCTATCATTCAAGGACCGAATTATGCATTACCCTTCGAGATTCTATGCGATGCTAGTGATAGAGCTGTTGGTGCGGCACTTGGGCAAAGGAATGGTAGAGAATCTTATATTATTAGGTATGCTAGTGAGCTATTAAACCCAGCTTAGTGCAATTACACTACAACTGAAAAAGAGCTCTATGCCATAGTCTTTGCCTCAGAGAAATTTAGAGCATATTTGTGAGGAGTCAAAGTCGTCGTTTTCTCTGATCATAGCGCTCTTAAATATTTGTTGCATAAAAAAGAAGCTAAGCCCAGGTTAATAAGATGGATTTTGCTTTTGCAAGAATTTGACTTGGAGATTAAAGATAAGAAGGGTAGAGAAAACCTTGTGGCTGATCATTTGAGTAGGATAGAAACTGGGGATGTGCGGAGTGAGGCGAGTGATTTATTTCCCGATAAAAACTCTATAGTATGTCTAATGCTTTGCCATGGTATGTCGACATTGTGAATTACTTAGTGACTAAAGAGTTCCCCACGAATGCACCTAGGCACTTACGAGAAAAGATTAGAAGTCAAGCCCGATTGTACCTATGGGAAGAGCCATATCTTTGGCGATTTTGTAGCGACCAAATAATTAGGCGCTGTGTTGGTGATAGTGAGATAGAATCCGTGCTTAATTTTTGTCATAGTCGAGAAGGTGGGGGACATTTTGGACCTAAGAGAACAACTCATAAAATACTTGAGTGTGGGTTATTTTGGCCGACTATTCACAAAGATTCATATGCATTTTGTAAAAATTATGCATCATGTCAAAAAACCGGCAATTTAAGTAGCAGAAATCAAATGCCATTACATAATTTTTATGTTTGTGATATATTTGATGTATAGGGTATTGATTTTATGGGGCCTTTTCCTTCTTCTTTCGGTTATCTATACATTCTTGTGTGTGTTGATTACTTGTCGAAATGGGTAGAAGCATTTCCAACTAGAGCTGATGATGCTAGAACTGTGGTGAAACTTCTTAGATCAACATTTTAAATAGATATGGGGTACCAAGGGCTATAATCAGTGACAAGGGAACACATTTCTGTAATAGAACCTTGAAAGCCTTATTTGCACAATTTGGTGTCACCCACAAGGTATCGACAGCTTATCACCCTCAAACCAATGGGCAATCCGAGAGTAGTAACAAGGAAATTAAGGGAATTTTGGAAAAAATTGTTAAACCCAATAGGAAAGATTGGAGCCAAAGGTTAGATGAAGCATTGCGGGCTGTTCGAACGGCTTACAAAACTCCAATAGGGATGTCGCCTTATAGGGTTGTGTTTGGAAAGGCATGTCATCTTCCCGTAGAGCTTTAACATAGGTCATTTTGGGCTGTTAAACAATGCAATTTGGATTATAGTTTGGCAGGTGAAGAGCACAAGTTGAAGTTGCAAGAATTGGAGGAGTTGCTCTTGGAGGCTTATGACAATTTGGTCATCTACAAAGGTAAGTCGAAGGCATTTCGTGACTCCAAACTGATTCGCAAGGAATTTAAGGTGGGGGAGAAGGTACTACTATTTAATTCTAAGCTTAAACTGTTTCCTGGTAAGTTGAAATCAAGGTGGCTTGGACCGTTTATAATAACCGAGGTGCATCATCATGGGGCAGTCGAAATTAGGAGCCTCGATACTAATAAAATTTTCAAAGTAAATGGTCATAGGTTGAAACATTTTCATGAAGGGGAGCAAGCAGCTTCGGTGGAGGAGATTAATCTTGAGGATCCATGAGGAATCACAATGTCGAGCCAACGACTTCAAACAAAGGCACTTGTGGGAGGCAACCCACATATTCAGGGAAGTTTTCTTTTATCTTTACCATTATTATTGTTTCTTTCCATTAAGTAAATTTTAAATTTTAAATTTCTTTTGCATTAGGGACAATACAAACATTAAGTATGGGGGAGAATCAATTCATTGATTTTCTAACATATTTTATGCTTGTTTTAATTTAGCAACTTTCATAAATTTTGTTAAATTTCTTTACGTATTAAAATAAAAGAATGAAGGTGTATTCTATGAATTCAAGATTGATTGTGATTGTTGTATGTCGATTGGTTGGGATTAATTTTGTTTTCAATTGACTGATTTTGGTTCTTGAAAAAAAAAAACTTGATTTTGTACTTTAAAATTGAAGAGATTTTTAGTCTGCCTACTTGATCAATCATGTGGTCCTTGTGAAGAGTTTGAGCCTAGAGAGTAAGTTGGGACATCCATGCCAACTTGAGAGGTTATTATTCATTCATGTGTGATTATTGTATCAACTGTCAATTACTCTAGAACTTGCTTTAGATCTTATTTAGTCTAGTAATATATTTGATTTCCATTAATATGATTTAAGAGGCAATAGGAATTAAGCCACGATTACTTATAAAAGCCGACCTTGACATTATTCCAATTAGTTAGCCAATTTGAAACCTTAATTTCCCAATTTTTATGTACCTCCAGAAATTGAACCAAAAGCCTGAATCAACTCACCTTCTCAGGCTAGTTAATTCAGTTTGGAAGTTCATCATAATTCCGACATATGTTGGCCAATTAGGGGTGATGTTTAGCTGGAAAAAAAAAAGAGGCGGATCCTCTTGAGGAAAGATCAGTAAATTGCAGCCTTTTTCGTTAAACTAAATGAAGTGGAACGGCTGAATCAAGTGATACGACAATGGAATCGATAAGGGGCTGATTTGTCAGCTATTCTTGAAGAGAAAAACAACAACAAAATAGAAAAAAAAGAAAACAGAAAAGAGGAAGAAAAAAAGAGACAAGAAAGATTGATGACTTCCGAATGATTTTACTAGCTTAAGGGAACAAACTCACCCATCCAAATGAATCCCTTCCGTCCTTAAAACATTACCTTGGCCCCATTACAACCTTAATTTGGCCTCAATTATATTTATGAAATTTTATGTATTATGTTAAGGTAAGATGGACAAGCAAGCCTATGGGGGTTAATTACGGTTGATTTCAATTTGAGAGCATTTTACTAGCTTGAACACAGTGAGTGATGAGTGTTACTAAATTCTCCGGTAAGGATTGATCAAAGAAGCATTCGTGAATTTCTTTTGTACGACATTTATTTAAAAGCAGATTTTCTTTTCTTGAATAAACCAAAATTTAGGACTGTGATTTCAAAGTTCATCCCAAGCATGAGCGATGCAATGACTTGTGATTATTCTTGATATTATTGAAAATTTTCTTGATTCTTTTTAAACTTGATTGCTCAACCAATGGCTTAAGTATGGGGGAGTTTGTTAAGTTCAATTTTGAGCTTAACTTACTCAACTAAATTATCCAAATTGTTGATTAATCTTTGATTTAAATCAGCCTAAATTACGTTAAGTACGTTCCATGCCATGATAATTTATTCAGCAATTTAACGTTAATCTTATGCCATATGCAGCTTAGGCACATTTGGACGTCCACATGGGCTCAATTTAGAACTTAATTTGCATAAATAAAGCTGCTGGATGAGGATGGTCAGATGCTGGTTTTAAAAGGGAATTAAATTGACAATGAGACAAAGAAGAAAATTCGGTCCAATTGGATGTACGGAAGGCCAAACATGCGACAAAATCAGCAAGGGAATTATTATTAATTCTTTCAATTTCCTTCTTGCTAGCGGTGGCCGACTCCAATTGAATCAAGGATTTAACTCAGCCTTGAAGAGTTTAATTGAAAATAAAACTCTAGTAGGCTGGAGCTAATTTTATGCGACGGGTTCAGCTAGGATCAAGGGGGATAAGATTAAACTTTGTTTTGAATTTTTTGAGGTTATTGTTATTCCATAAATAGAGGTGACCAAGCAGCTGAATGGGGGTGAAGAAAAAAAACAAAAAAAAAATAGAGAAGAACAAGGAGATAAGCGTGAACTCGAGCAAGCAAAACCGCTAATTGATTCAGTAAAAGTCGACCAAGCAGTGGAGTAGCAGCCCAAAATTGCAGCTAATTGAGAGAAGGGGAGCTCTACGACTTGGGGATTTTTCTTGTCCAAAGTTAAAATTGTAATTCATGTTGTTTATAATTGATTTTGGTTTTGTTTTATTTGCTATGAATGGCTGAATTACTTACGCTTAGTTAGACACTTATGAAACCTAGCACAAGGAATTTGAAAATTTGTTTTGTTTTAATTTCGAATTTGGCATTCTTGAGTTGCTTGTTTTATCGTTTAAAGAATTTTTCTAAATCAATTAGATTGATCAACTATTTAATTTAGGAATTTTCTTATAATCATCTAAGTGCAAATTGAGTAATTGTGTTTCTTAATTAGACTTAGAGTTGGTGATGATTAATTGGTCTGCGACTAATTAAAGCAACCTCGGATTTAATTTTAGAAGCTGCTGGAGGATTTTTCTTTTATTAATGCAAGGTGAAGTCTCTAAAATACTCAATGCCCCCTTAATAAGTTAACGAAGTGATAATTAAAGGTAGATATTTGATTATGAACGTTCTCTAATCGAATTAATTTGCTAGGGATAGGAAGTCGATTCGTAAGTGATTTTTCAGCCTTACTGCTAATTTAGTCTATTAAAATAATTTAAAGACACAAAGGACTTGTGCTCGGTGGATTAAGGCGTCGATAACTAAGCAGTCTTCCTCTTGATATTTTTCAGCATTTAAGCTAGAGCTTAGACGCTTCTTTAGATTATTTTTTAGCAAACGTAGAACATAAACCCCCCATCTTGTCTTTTTCGCATGCATTTTATATTACTTTAATTACAAATCTCTTCAAATAGGTTTATTACAAGCTTCTTCGTGGGACGATTCCCTATTTACCCAATATTAGCAGTTAATGTTGGTTGAATTGCGGATTTAATTTGGCAGTCGTAAACGACAGCTACCAATGAGTGTCCACAAGTGCACGACTCAAATTGTGGTATAGTTCTACAATGAAATTCTAGAAGTATTCCAAGAATTGTACCTAAGAGAGGATGAAACAGATAATGAAAATAGTTTTTATAATACTAGGTCTACATAGTAATATTTAATTCCTATATTACGATGGATCATAAAATAGATTTAGAGGAATAAAAATATATAAATAACAAATATAAAGAAAGAAAGAAAAATAAAGAAATGAATTAAACTGATATACCAATTAGGAAGATTAACTCGCTTTAGAGTTTTTAAATAACTTCGAATTAGGAGTCTAGAGTGGATTAGACATCGATCAAGAAATATTTCCTCTCAATTTCTAATTAACTTAAACTATTGGTCGATACACGTTTATCTCCCAAGCTCACATTTTCAACCAGGATAAATTACAATTTACTCGGTTCGACTTATCTTCCGATCTCGTCTATCATATGATAACTTATTAGGGTTGTTAAGCCTAATAGTTTAAAAACACATAATTTATACCTATTAATCCATCTCGAGAAATTACAAATCCTCCGTTAATAACATCCTCATCCACTCATTAATCTCCCCTAAGTGATTTAACCAATCATTTTATTCATAATCTCAACTTTGATTGAATAAACCATGTAAGAAACATGATCGATTCATAGAAGAAAAGAGATGTGAACTATTGTGGATTGAGTATCGAAAGGGAAACAAAGTAGCAAATCTCTCAATTGGAATAATAAAATGAAAGAAATGTAAAGGAAAATATAAACTAAATACTTTTATTAAATAAACAATTCTTTTAATCAAAATTGATTCAAGAAGAAAAATAAGAAAGTATTTAAAAAGCCGAAAAGGAAATAAACTAAAACTAATTCTAAGCTACGGGGGTTTTTTAAGGCATCTAGGACGACTTTATTACATTCAACCCCCAATGTCTTATTTATAGAGGTGTTGGTAGCCAAAATTAGGTCTTCGATAATTTTTAGGTCTTCATATAAGTTTAATTGTGTAGACAAAAATAACCCCGAATTAGTTGGGAAAGACATCGATGTGTGTTGCGTCACACCAAGGATATGGCGCGACACAATATCCAATTCCAGCCTTAGATGATTTTTTGGTGCTTTGGCTGCTTGGGGAGCTTGTGTATCACTTATCCCTTGCTTCCACGTCAATTGGGCATTTATATCATCATCCTACACACTCAAATAAACAGATTATCCCAACCTAAAACCCGTGTCGGCCTATTGGGTTACAACACCTACAAAATGTGTTAAAAACACTTACTTTTATTATTTTCTAATCCTAAGGCTAAAATATTCAAAACATAAATTAAAATCCTAAATTGCCAAGAAAATAAGCTCCTTAAGTGTGAAATTGACCTGAATTGACTACAACATTTGACGACAGGTCAGAAGCCTTGGGCACGAAACTGAATTTCAATACAGTGTTTCATTCTCATATCAAAAGATAATCAGAACAAGTGATTCAGATACTTGAAGACATGTTGCAATATTGTGTCATTGAATTTGAGGGCACTTGGGAGAAATTTCTACCGTTATATAAGTTTGCAAAGATCAGATAAGATGGAGGTTGGGTGGTGTTGGTCGGTTCACCTTGTTTTGGATAGGGCAGAGAGTAGATGGTGGTGACTAAAGTATGGTGAGGAGGTTTTCCATGAAGAAAAATGATGAGAAAAAGATGAAGAGGAAAGGGAAAATGAGAAAGATTGGAGAGGAAGGCCTTTTCCTACATTTCTTGTCTTTTTTATCTTCAAGCATATGGTCATGATAGCCTATTTGTTTAGGTAGCTATAGGGTGTGGGGAATGTGATAAGTGGGTCCCTTGATAAGACTTTATATGTATAATAATATTATATTTGTATAACAATTGCCCTCGTTTGAGGGAGAGGTTATAAAGTGATCGTATTCAAGACAAAAGTATGAGCGAACTCTTTGTGTTGTATGCTTGGTGCATTCTTTTGCCAATCTTGTACTAGCAATGAGTTATAAGATCGCTCGCATATGAGCGAGGTGTTGATCGAGATACATTGCTTGCTCAAATTAAAATTAAAATATAAATATGTGCACATTTTTAATGAATGGGTGAAGGGTTGGCAGCGAGGAGTGCCAATTATTAAATTATACATGTTTGGTATTGTTGAAAGTGTATGAATATACTTATTGAGCAATAACCACTTGGGGTGTCTGCTTTGTAACTTTACAAATTTTAGATAAGTGTCTTAAGTGGCTTAGCAGTGTATCTAGTATTAGACTTAGCGAGCAGTTTCCTCTCAAGTTGTCTGTTTTATAACTTCATTGAATTTAGCTAAGTGCCCTAATAGGCTTAGCAGTATATCTGCTATTAGAATTAGTGAGTAGTTTCCTCTAAGAGTATCTACTTTATAAATATTGACTTTTGGCTAAGTGCCTTAAGAGGCTAGAAGCAATTCTTCTATTACACTTAGTGATTAGTTTCTTCTCGGTGTGTCTACTTTAAAACTTTGTTGAATTTAGCTACGTGCCTTAAGAGGCTTAGCAATATACTTGCTGTTAGACTTAGTGAACAGTTCCCTCTTGAATTGTCTGCTCTATAGATATTGATTTTTGGCTAAGTGCCTTAAAAGGCTTAGCAGTATATCTGCTATTAGTTTTAGTGAGCTTGAAAGGCGATGTCGAGCATGAAAAGGCAATGTCGAGTCTAAAAAGGTAGTGTCGACTTTTATAAGAATATATGATAGTACCTTTTGTCTATATATACTTAAGAAGGCAAAAAGTTGTTCACTTGTTTGTTGAGGAGACATTCATGGCTCAACGTTTGTCCCTATGAAACTTGCATAGAAAGCATCAATAACGTTTGCCATAATATATATTTTTACCTCTCATTGGGGGTATGCCTAAAAGGGCAAGGAGGTAATTGCTCATTTATTAACATGGTATAAATGACACATCATTTATCACTGTGCAACTCAAAAAAAATATCAATAATTTTTACAATAAAAATATATATATTTACCTCTCGTTGGAGTGTGCCTAAAAAGGCCAGATAATGCTTGCTTATTTGTTGGCAAAACAGGCATGCCGTGACATTTATTCTTGCGTGACTAAACAAAATAACAATATATTTCTTTTTCATAATATATATTTTTACCTCTTGTTGGAGAGTGCTTGAAAAGGTTAGAGAATACTTTCTTATTTGTTTGTGAGATACACATAACGAGACATTTATTCTTGTACGACTCAAAGAAATATCAGTAAATTTTTATAGTAATAGATTTTTCCTTTCGTTGGAGTATCAAAATGGTATTTGAATTAATATTGACGAGCTTTGGCACCAAATATAAAGTCGTGAGTTGTTGGCGAGCTGTTGTAAAAGTCCGCGGCTTGGAATCTTGATTGCTTGCTAGAACTACAATATACACGTACAACTCACACAAAGTAAATGCACACTTCTCATTAGAAAGTTTATGTATACTCCTAGTGCAACAATTGAGCCAAAACATATATAAATTTGAGGGGTTTGACATCCCTTCTTCTTATACATTTTAAGAATAAATGTATAACTTATAGATATGTAATATACGTGGCCAAAGATTTATTTATACACACGTTAGGCTTGCCTTTCCATCATAAATTTATTTATTTGTTTGGACGAAAACAGATATGATATATTATAGTTATGCATACGTTGTATGTATTGTCCAGGGAGATTAATAGTTTTCTCTAGGAGTTAAGCAGTTTTCTTTAGGAATTTGACAGTCTTTTCAAGGAGTTAAGAGTTTTCCCTAGAAGTTTAGCAATCTTTCATAGGAGTTAATAACATTCCCTAAGAGTTAATAGTTTTTCCTAGTAGTTTAGGAGTCTTCCTTAGATGTTAACAGTTTTCTCTAAGAGTTACAATTTTTCCTAGGAGTTAAGCAGTTTTCCCAGGAGTTTAGCAATCTTCACAAGGCCTAGTTAAATGGTGCCAGGTATGTTAATGTAAGGCATATAAGGTTTTGATTGATGGTTCGATCTCCCACAAATATACTTTCTATAATTAATTTCTAGCAATACTGGTATTTCTTCAATGAACTTATACCCTTCAAAATAATAATAAAAAAAGTTAGCGGTTAATTTTTTTGCTGGATTTTAAAATGCCTTTGTTGAATAAAATGTGTGAAAGCATGAAATTATTGTTTCATATTTTATTTTCATATATCATACGGCTCAAATCCTAGAGAAATATAATATGAAAGAGAAATTAAAACGTGTCACAACAATCACGACAAAAAAATAAATCTGATAAAATATACATAAAATAAATTGTTATTTTGAAAGTTTTCATATAAAATATAAATTTAGATAACACTTTAAATGTAAAAAAAATAACACAAAATTAAAAACAGAAAAAAAATTATTAACACGGTAGGTTGGGAAGGGAATTGAGAAAAGTAAATAGAAGAATAATTATGAGAGAAAACATTGTGTGTTTTTTGTATTTATATATTTTTTAATAATTTATTTTTATGCATTTTATCATCTTTATATATATATTTTTGTTTTATGTTGTTTTTGTTTTGTATCTCAATTTATACCATTTTATTTTATAAAGCATCAAATTATAGAAAATTATTTAAATAATGTCATAGTGATCTAATTTAAAAAAAATATATTATTTAGCTTAGTTAATTTTTAAATGGAATATTTGAAATTGTTGATTTCACACGTTAACTGCCGACCAATTAAAAATTTTAAAAAAAATAAAATTATTAAAATAATTTGTTTTATTTTAAAACTATATATTTAAAAGTTTTCATCTATATTTATAATAATTATTAAATAAGGAATAATATTTGATATACTATCAATGGAGTTTTTAGACTCCATAAGTAAGGTGATAGGGTTGACAAATTTCTTATAGGGTATACTAAAATATTAAAAATAAATATATTTAAAAAAGAGACAAATGACAATTTTTTAAATTTGATTGTGTAATAAAAAAGTATACTACCAATGTATCAAATACTAACCCATTAAATAATTAAAAAAGACATTTGGGCATCATCTTAGACCCTCTAGTAAAGTTTTTTACTGACACTGGACAAAATACTTACCCTATGTACAATAGTTAGTTTATAACTTCACTTGTGGGTGATTAAAATGTCGTGTATTTGCATCCCACCAAAAAAATATTTACTTTGAAATGATATATTTATAATAATTCGTCTAGGATTTAACTCGCTAATTAATTGAAAATCTATATTCAATACTAAATGAATAATAAATTTAAATTTCATTAATAACAAAACTTATGTAATTATAATGTACTAAAAATATAAGTTAATTGCATCAAGCATCTTGAAATTATGATTCTTATTTTAAATTGGTCCTTAAACTTCAAAGCATTTTAATTATATCCCCAAACTATCAATGTAATATCAATTAGGCCCTTTCACCACTAAAATTGTTAATTAAACTGTTAAATGACAAATTATGTAACAACTCGATTTCAATGGTGTGTGAAAGGCATTTTCAAAACCCCATTTTTGTAAATTGGGCCCGTGAATATTAAATATAAATACTTACAGAGTTGGTATAAAATTATATTACAGTTTGGTTTAATAATTTTGTTGATGTAATTGTTATTTTTGGTACAAGGACTAAATCATAAAGTCCAAATGCTATAGAATTTTAATTGGCCAAAGACTTGAGGACTTGAAGTGCAATTAACCAGAGGTATAAAATGGTAATTAAACCAATTTCAAAGTTGGAATTAGTGGCTGATGATGTCAAATCATTAAATTAAGTGAATAAGTAAATTAATGTTAATAAACTATGGTTATACTTAGTTAAACTAACTTAATTAAAGCATAATCTAACTATATATATTAAATTAGTGAAAAAAATGTGAGAAAGCCATTTCATCTTCATCTTCTTGTTGAAAACAAAAAGAAGAAAACCTAAGGAGACATTTTACATTCAACTACAAAATTGGATAGGTAATTCAAGTCCTTTTATTGTAATTTTTATGTTTTTGAGGTCATGGGAGCTTGATTTAGCCAGCCTATGTACCAATTTCTAAAACTGTTAAAGTTTTTGAAAGTTTTCATTTTTGATTTCTTGAAGAAATTGGTGTTAAATTGATAGATTTTAAGCTTAGATGTAAAAAATGACTAGATTGTAATGTTTAATTGTTAGTTTTGATCATAAGGACTAAAGTGAATAAATTATGAAATTGATGTGAAATTTCTATAATAATAGATAGTAAATTGTCCCTAAGGGATGTGATTGAGATAAATTTTGAAACTGAAGCTCAAAATTGAAAGATATTGTTATTCGGTTCCAGAGACTAAATTGAATAAAAGGCAAAACTTAAGGGGAATTATAAAAATGGAATTAAATACATTCATGCATATCATGGAATGATACAAAAATTTTTGGTATTGATGAATTATCAAAAATGATTGTTTAGATCAAGAATTGAATCAAATTGGAGATAATCGGGGGAAAGCCAAAACTATCGAATAGTCCTTGAAGATTCAACTTGTTTTTTTTTTCCAAGTAAGTTCATATGGTATAAATGTGTTTAAGTTATTATGCTATTGATTTGTGTATATATATTATATTCTGGTTTGATTTGTGGCAATTTGTTATGAAAGGATATAATACAATTGGCACGCCAATAGGGTTTTGTGTGCGATTGTACATGATTGGTTACAGATGTTATCGAGATCCAACATTTATTGTAGACTTGAAGATACATGTGGCACTTAGCTTGGACTAGTAACTTAATGTCGTTTTAAAGGTTTAGCCCGGATGAGTAACCTGGAATGTAAATATTCAGCTTGGACAAGCAATCAAATGTGTTGTTATAAATGTTTAGCTTAGACTGTTAACTTGACAGGAGTTTACTTAGCTCGAATGAGCAATTGGAGTAACAGAGATACCTTTGTATCCAAGTTTGTTTACTAGGTTTCATAGGGAGAAATGATTAAAGTAAAAATGAAGCAGTGAAATTAAATGATATGAACTTGATGTCCAAATGGACAATTGTTGAATTGAACATGAGCATGGTATTTAAATGTTGACTTTGTCATATATATATGATTGTAACATTCCTTAATTGAATAAGTTTTGAGTTTGGTTAGGTAAATGACTTGAATTGGCACGTGATAGCATATGATTTGATTATAAGTAAATACTCACCTTGTTAATGCTTTGGTTTGCCATGTTAGTCAAAACACTCCAACTTGTGCTAGCTTTTTCTATTTAATCGAAAGATGAGGTAAGTTTTATTTCACGACTATGAACTTACTAAGCATTATATATGCTTACCTCATTTGTTTTGTCATTTCCTTGTAGATCGTCACTGTAACAACCCGATTTTTAGTGGTATCAAAAATGGTAGTTTCAGAACCCCATTTCCAATGTTCAGGTCCATAAATATTAAATTAATATTTACGAGGTTAGCATTAAAGTTTTTTAAAGTTTGGTCCGCTAATTTTTTTTCAAATTGATAGTTAATTAAGTTATAAAGACTAAATTGTAAAAGTTCATAGCTATAAAATTTTAATTGGTGAAAGGTCCAAGGGCTTAAATTACAAATAGCCAAAGATCTAAAATGAAAAATTAACCAATTTTCATTCTATATTAGTGGAGGTTGGTGACTTAAATACTAAACATGCACTTAGTGGACTACTCAGCGACTAAACTAAAATTAATCAAAACTTAATTATTATATATATCAAGTTTGATGGAATGAAAGAGAGAATACTATTTTTCTCCAACCTTCCACCCATAAACCATAAGTGAAATACAAAGCTTTAAGAGCTTCTAGTTTCAAAAACTTGTTAAGTTTAATTTAGTCTTTTTCTTGTAATTTTTATGTTTTTTAGGTCATGAGAGCTTGCTTTAGCTGGCCCATGTACCAATTTGTGAAAATGTTAAAGCTTTTGAAATTTTCGATTGATGAGTTCTTGAAGAAATAGGTTTTAAATTGATAGAATTTAAGCTTAAATATGAAAAAAAAGACTAGAATGTAAAGTACAAATTGTTAGTTTTGTCCAAAAGTCCAAAGTGTCAGAATTGAATATTTGATGTGAAATTTCTGAAATTATTGATAGTAGAGGGTCCTAAAAGGATGTAATTGAGATTGATTTTGAAATCCAATCTCAAAATTGAAAGATATTTTTGGTTTTAGGGACTAAATTGAATAAAATGCTAAAATTTACGGGTATTCAAAAAATGAAATTCATTCGGTTCATGCATAATATGGGATGATATAAAAGTGTTTTATGTTGATAAATCGAATTGAATAATTGTATAGATCGAGAATTAAACCAAATCGGGGATAATCGGGGAAAAGAGAAAATTACTATTTAGTCTTTGAAGATTTGATTGTTTGCTGTTTTCACCAGGTAAGTTCATATGGCATGATTGTATTAATTTGTTATGTATTTGGGTTATGAATATGTGTCACATCCCAAATTTGGTGGATTCGAGAAGAAGGGTTATAAATGTGAAGTTCTCTATTTCGACGCTTTCTGTAGTAAGTTTGCCAATTTATAAGCTTCTGTGAACTAATGTTGGAGCGTAGAGTATCCACCCATAGAATTATCTCTGGATTTTATTCTCATAGTACTCTTCAGTTGAAGAAAGAGTACAACAAGCAAAAAGTATGCCTTAGAATGCTGGTTGAGCATGACGCGCGTACTATGTATATGTTATACCTGTAAGTAGCTAAAGTTTGCTTAAGGCCATGCCATATATGAGGTATTAGTAATAGGTATAGCACACCAAGTTTACTCCAACATTGTACAAAATGGGTTCTGCAATGTGATTGGTTGGGAGTCAACTGAATGGTTTTACTAGTCAAATAACATCGGCATCGGATCTTCTTTATATAGTCTCTCCAATTTTAGTAGGACATTAAAGGGATAACTTATGTATGATTTTCCACTTGTCAAGATCAATTAAGAGGTACTGGGTGCATATATATATATAGTAAGAATGGAAGATTGGGATGGAATTTCTTCCTTCAATATTTCTCTTTGGTTTTTCTTCTTAAACTTAAATATTCTCTTGTACTTTATTAAGTTGGAAGCTAAGGATTTGAGTTAATTAGTGGATGTTCCACCTCTTAGTAAGTTTGATAACTTTGCATGTTGAGTTTTTGAATAAGTAAAGAAGTTATGAAGCAAAAAAAATATGATATGAATAAGAGACCTTACAGGGGGTCGTCTGTAATTGTGATGTTAGCAATATGCCTGTAAATGAGTTTTAATGGTAGTTCAACATTTTTAGGCAGTTGCTGCTAGTTCGAGAAGAATGTTTGAGTTTGGGGAACTCCAAGTTACAGTAGGTGAGTGTCAGGTGATTCTTTATCCTAACTCATGCATGTTAAATTTACAAGGTAAATACTTATGTTGATGTCATCTCAAATGTCTGCTAAGTGTGTGAGAAGTATCATCAAGTTGTTGCATGTCACAAATGAAATATATTTGTTACTGCATGAATAAGAAGAGTGTGAATCAGTATGATTATTGCACAAATTTGGGTTAGTACATGTGGTTTTAAGTAAGTAAATCTTTGTAACACCCCAAAATTGATCAAGTTCGACCCAAATCTAGCGTGCCATATTAGCCACCAGAGTGACTCTCCGTTAACTCCCAACCTAACCACCAACACACCACAGGTTCACAACATGGAAGTTGTGCTAAGTTTCACATATTGCAACGTAATGTCATAACATCATGCATATAATATAAAACATGTGAGCTTATAAAACAAATAGAGGAAGTGTTCACATGTCAACCTATAACATCTTAAGGGTTCGCAAACATCACTCAACATAAGTTCACATCACACATAAAGTATGAGTTCGCAAATCAACCTAAGTTTGCATATAGTATTATATGTTCGCATGCTAGCATTTATTATAGGTTTACTAAATAAACATACTTCACAAAAAAAGGAATTGTACATACATAGGTTATCATTCTATTGTAGGGTTCGCATAAACACATGGGTTCGCTCAATTTACTTGAGTTTGCTAAGTAGTAAGGCTATCGCTAATAGGGGTACGCATGTAATTTTTTGGAGTTGAAAACATATAGGAGTCGTGGAAAACAATATTTAGCAATAAATTTGACTCATATCTTTTGATAAAAGTTAACGTAATATAACGTAACACTTATGCATGAAAAACATCAACTTTACTCATAATAAAAAATAATTAAATATTTTAAGACATGGTTTGCAAAAGAAAAATAAACTTAAAGAATTTAAATCTAATAATCGTAGGAATAAAAAAAGGAGTCTAATCCCAAGCAAAAACTATATAAATAAAATCCCATCGCTTCTTCCCCAGGCTCACTGATATCTACTCAGAACTTATCCTTACTTAGACCATTCATCTCGTCTCTTGCCATCTGCAACCTACTTACCTGCGAAGTAGGAGAGGAGTGGGTGAGTTCATTGAGAACTTAATAAATAATCAGAAATCAATAGAGTATGCTTAAAATACAGAGTTTAAAACAAAAATTGTACTTAGCCTGAAAATCATGTCGCGAGTTGGGGTCACCATAAAGATGCGAGACCCAGTTCACCGTTTTTCCTGCTTGTCAGAAAAACGTATAAGTCTGTAAAAATAGTTTTAGTTGTGCTAGTAGAAAATCATACTTGAAAACTTAGCTTGTTTGAAAATGGATCTTGTATAGCTTGAAACATGCTCACATACTTGTCTTATAAGAATGACAAAGGAACATAAAACATGTTCTCGCCCACAGTTATCATATCAGAATCTATTGGATATGCGGATCTCATTATAACGCCTCAGAATAAATCAAAGAGTCCATAACATATCCTATAAGTGCAGAATTAATCAATGCACTCTCATGTACACCAACATATCCTGTTGAACGAAGCCTTGCTCGACATTCCCTTATCTCTCCACATGTCCTAGGGCCTCAACGCCCAAAATTAAAAAAAAAAACTTATGGTAAGTACTCACAATCCTATGGCATGCCATTATATCCAATGTAAGGGCTAGCAAAGGAGCGCGTACAGAAACTTATCACATAGAGCCCACATATGCAGCTCGCTTGAAAATGCTAGCTCATAGAGCTCACACCAAAGTGCGTAAAAATACAATTTATAAAACCGTACTTTAAAAACACATATTAAAACATATTCTCACATAGGAGTACACAGAATTTTTTTTGTAGAACATAGATTTAAAAACGTGAACTGAAACAAAATTTTAAAAATAAGTGTCAATACTTAAAAATAGAGTTTCAGAAAAACTTATTCTTCGAGCACAGTTTGGAACCTTGAAATTTCAGAAAAGCATAACAGTTTGCTCGCACATGGTAATTCTTAACCACTCACCAATAAGTTGAGAATTTAAACAAGTTTATCTTTGCCTTTATCCTTACTGGTAGATGGTCAGGCTGGTTCGCAATACACATAAACACACAAATTACTTAATTAGATAAAACTTACAGAATTCACACATGCTAGCGAACCTAACTTTTTGGACAATCAACTCTAACAAGACAGATGCTTACCTTGGTTGTTACGAACCTTATTCCAAACAGAGACTTAACAATAGAATATCTATGAGAGAATTCTCATGGAATAAGGGTCACATCTATAGGCCTAAGTGTCTTGGAAATCTTAATATACCCCACTTGACTTAGAAAAGGTGTTCATGAAAAGTATTCTTAGATGCACCATACCTTTATTTCCTAATTTGAGTCTAAATTTAACTTTGGTTGACGAACCACCAATTCACAACTTACTTGACGGACCTCCAATTTGCCAAACAGACTAGTGAACCCTAGCTTGTCAAATAGATTGGCGAACCCTAGCTCCCCAAACAAACTGGAAAACACAAATTTCAAAGAATCTGGCAAATCCCCTTACCACACATTTTGGCGTATACAGTAAAGCTAAAGTAGTGGCGAACTCCTTACTAATACTCTTTTGGCGAACTCCTTTTTTGCTGAAACACTAGAGAACCCTCACTTGCGAGGCCAAAACTTCCAGACTCAATCTCAAGTTGTTATAGTTTTCCATTTGTGATGCCTCCGATAGGGCAGGTACATTACTAACTGGACTGGCAGATCCAATTGACCAGGAAGACACTAATGGTGTAGCTTCCGATGAAATGTAAATTGGACTGACAGAACACAACATGAAGAAGTCAAAGTCCATAAGACTGAGACCCATGGCATTTTATGCCAATAAAAGCACTAATGGCGATACCTCCAGTGAAATATGGATTGGACTGGCAGATCAAGACATGAGGTTATGTATAAGACTATGTGGGAGAAACCCCATGGTAGCCTCTAAGGTTGTTCGATGGGATAACAAACACGTAATTCTCTGTGATGCCTTCGTGGCTTGTTTTGTAAGGCCTTATGGCATATTTAATGAATCTTGTTTAGATTTTACTGTGTTATTTGTGTTATGTAATAAGTAATGCATTTGTCGTGAAGTCTGGTCGAATGCTTCTGTGTCGTGATCTGGGTAAACTTTAAGACTTTTTTGCTAAATATTGTGATGGTAGAAAATTGGTAAGTTGGATGATCTCTCTACTTGGTTAGTCTTATGAAAAAAAAAATTGAATATGGTCTAAGTAAAACTTCTGAAAGAGTCTCCAGTAATGTTATTTGAAGGGTGAACCCGCAATATTAGTTTGTTAGTACAAGAAATCCGGCGTATTCGTAACTATGAACAAGTTAGTGTTCGACAATCCTGAGTGTGTCTACACTATTCAAGGAAGTAATCTGAGTTATCTGGTGACCGCCAAATCTGAATGATTTTCACTTTATGTATAGAGGCCATTTGGGATCTAAGCTATTTTGTCAAGTTGCGCGTTCTCGTGATTTGTAAGAAAGTTGTCTGGAATTCTTTAAACTAATTTAGAACATTTCATTATTAGTGTAAGTTATGATTTTTGGGTCGATTTGAGATACAATCTGATTGGTATTCTGATAGTTACTATAATCTGTATTGGAATCTGCCAAAGGTAAGGTCAGTATAGAGTTCTTCATAAAAGATCAAACAATTTAATTATTTACCAAGAATAGGGTTTGTGAGTAACTATCCCAAGGGAAAAGTATTCAATTTCTATTCAAAGAAGAATTCGTTGATGGTAGGTTCTGTATGAATATTCTTTTGAGAAGTACATTTGCTGAGAAAGAGATGAGATCAGTATTGATTGATGAAATATGGAATTGGTCCAAAGGGTGAATAGACTAGTTAAGTGTGGAAGTGGATGAATATGTATATGCCGTTGTTGGAAAGTATTCGCCAAAAAAAAGAGATGAAATCCAAAGCCTTTAAAATGTTGAATTTAATAGGAAATGCTTCAAGGCTGTCTGGAATTAAAACTCACGAAGTCCGTTTGAACTTACAGGTGTTTGTTTATGTTTCAGATTCTGCTATAAGAGTGGCTACGCTTGGAGGGACCAAGCCAATAGTGCATATGAGTAGTAGCAAGTTGGGATAATAGGCATAGTACATTGCACCATAAGAGTCTATTTTTAATAAATATTTATGCTGTAACATTTTTCACTAGTCAGAAATTTAATGTAATTATTAATTACCCTCTTTTATGTTAATAATAGTTCAAAAGAAATAAGAAGTATGTTTAACAATAATTTATGCCTGTTGTATAAATTTTTGTTAATTTTTTTAGGTTGTAACATCCGATATCCGAATCTGGTGATTCAAGTTGAGTAGAGGGTGTTACAATGTGTATGTTTAATTGAAATTTGGATTGTTTGTGATTTAGTACAAAATGTGAGATTTTGATTGAATTGTAAAGAAATGAATATTTATATATGTGTGTGTGTGCTAAAAATGCTCACGTAAACTCAGTAAAGGTTTTGTACACACTTGTATAGATTGTTTACCAGTAATTACCAAGATCCAACATTTGTTGCAGACTCAAAGATACATGTGGCACAAGTTTAGCCTAGACTGGTAACCTTACATGTATATTTTCAGCTTGGTAAAGCAATTGGATGTGTTATTAAAGGTTTAGCCTAGATTGGTAATATGATATAAATATGTATTCAGCTCGGATGAACAATTATTGTACTGGAGATACCTGTGTAACTGGATCTGCTTGCTAGAGTTCATTGGGCTAGGTAGCTAATGGAAAGAAAAATAGAAATGAATTAACACGAGATTGATTTTCGAATGAATAAATGTGGAATTCAATAAGAGTATGATATTGAGATATTGATTTTGAAATAAATTGAATTGAATTGGTATATTTTTAAATGACATTATAGTTGATTCATATGCTAAGCTCACTTTTCTATTATGTGGTTGCCATGTTTAAGTAAACTTGTCAAGTTACAAAGCTTGTTGTATTAAATTGTAAATATAGGTAAGTTTTTATTTAATGCATATGAACATACTAGGCATCATATATACTTACCTCGTTTGTTTCCTTTTTCCTTGTAGATCATCATCTTGTGGAATGCATCAAGCCGGATCAACTAGAAGCTCACACTATCCTATCATCGAATTGGTAGATATTTAATCATTTTGGACCCTAATTTTGTGGCATGTATATAGGTGTTTTGATGTGTAAAAGTCATTATATTATGAACTTGGTATATGTAACTATGTGTTGTCTTGATATATGGTTTGATATGCTTAATTTAGCAATGGTTGATACCTAAATGAAATGACATATTATGGTTGACTTACTTAAGGATATACGAAATACGAAATGTCATGTTCATGAGATGTTTTGTACATGTAATTTTGGTGAATGGATTGTTGAATTGGTATGCCCTAATGGTATTGAAATGTTTAAACTTAGTTGATAATGTTCGATTGAATGATTAGTTTAAAGATTGGATTGGTTATTGAGCTTGTTTGGCATGTTTTTGACATGTTTTGAATCATGTTAAGTCAATACTTCATGCATATTTGGTATAGTTTCGTTGCAAGACTTGAAATAGGTACCAAATGGTTCCTTTTTACCAAAACAGGGTCCACATCCTGATGAGCAACCTTCCTCGTTGTAACGTCGACCAACAGTGTGTCACATTGCGATGTTGAGTGGCCTTAGGTCACAATGTGATAAACTATTTGGTGACCTCATGATGTGGAAGAAGTCACGTGTAACAACACATTTTTAATGATATTGGAAACGGTGGTTTTCGAACCCCATTTTCAATGATCAAGTCGGTAAATATTATTTATTAATTATTACAAGTCTTTAATAGAGTTATATTGAATTTTGGTCAGGCAATTTTAGTAATTGGTTGGTTAATTTAGGTACAATGACCAAATCATAAAAGCTTTAAATATTAATTATTATGGTTAGCTTGTTAAATAGATTAAAAGTTAATAATGCAAGTACTAATATAGCAATTTACCACCTTTGAAAGATAGTGGCAGTTGTTGTTGAATTTCTAAGTAAAAATATGTTAAATATAATTAAAAATTAAGTTTTATGTTATAGTAAAAATAAACAAAATGTGTCATCCATTTTCATTTCTTTATTCCACAATCGAAAACTTAAAAGAAAACTAAGGAAGCTATAACCATTCTTCAAGTTCATTTGGCTTGGTGCCTGGTAAGCAAATTAAGCCTGTTTTTCGTAAGTTTTATGTTTTTGAGATCATTCTAGCTTAATCTAGCTAACCTGAGTACTAAGTCGTAAAATATTTAAAGATTTTAAAAGGTACCATTATTGTTTTGGAAGCTTTTTGGATGATTAATGGTTGAGTTTAAAGCTTTGATATGAAATAGAAGTATTTTGTAAAGTGAATTTTGTTAATTTTGAGTTTAGGGACTAAACTAAAAATGTTTTGAAATCAACATGAAATTCTTAAAACATAGATGCTTAAGAGTTGTATTGGGGTGAGTTTGAAGTTAGATTTAAAATTGGGATTTAAATATGAAAAATATGATTGTTTTAGTTTTAGGGGCTAAATTGAATAAACTGCAAAATTTTAGGAAAATTGTGAAAAATGATAATATAATATGACATGCATTAAATAAGTTGTTATAAGGTATTTAGAACT
The DNA here is from genome assembly GCF_007990345.1 of Gossypium hirsutum. Lineage (NCBI taxonomy): Eukaryota > Viridiplantae > Streptophyta > Magnoliopsida > Malvales > Malvaceae > Gossypium > Gossypium hirsutum. The sequence goes on from NC_053437.1 coordinate 54,244,057, forward strand.
GATAATTTGAAATGAATTATCGTATAACAATATTACTCATACAAATTACTATGTATATGATCCTTAGACTTGAGATCATCATTGTCCTAACATCGTGAGTTGCATATTTTGATATAGTCAAAATGTGTACCATGACAAGTTGTACTATAAAGACTAATGTTGGATATACCACAATCCATGTACTAAGATACGATTGATCAAGATAGAATTTATCTCTCCTACATAATGGGAGCAATATCTTAGGCCTCTTGATGGAGTGAGACTAGAAATGCATGGCCATGCTCGAATAGGTTGATATCAGATATCAAACTTATTTGTTTATTATAGTCTACTCAGGAAATCAAGGAATATGAGATTGGACTATATAGGTGTGACTATTCCATGACTTGTGTCCAATCTAGATATTAAGGATAAAACGATATAATACATGAAAAGATTATCACAAAAATGTTATGTCGAATCAGAACTTCTTCTAACTTGGGTGGCAAGGATGCACTGCTAGATGCCACTCATTGCTTGTAATGTTAGAAACGTTATAATATTACTACCAACATTACAAGAGCCTACAAAGTCACGCCCTATAATTGAAATGAATAGAATCTGAATACATTTGGTATTCTATTTAATTGTCACATGAATTAAATTAATTGTTGAATTAATTTAATATTTAAATATTAAACACATTATATGTACAAACTTGTTGTACACAAATAAATAATATTCTTTTGGAAAGAATATAATTAATATATGAATTTGATTTATACAAAATATTGATTGTATATATTTTACCAAATTTATTATTATAAACAATTGTATTAATTAATTTTGGTCAAAATATAAAAGAAATAGAAATTAATATTCTTACGGAAAGAATATAATTAACATATTCATTGATTCATACAAAATATTAACTGTATATATTTTATCGAATTTATTAATATAAAAAATTATATTAATTAATTTCGGTCAAAATATAAAAGACATTTAAATTAATATTCTTTTGGAAAGAATACAATTACTTTTTCCAATTTTCCATTTGTCTTCTTTGTTAATAAGAGAATAATCCTATATTCTTTTGGAAAGAATATAATTCTTTTTTCTAACTTTCCATTTGCCTTCTCCAGTAATAAGGGAATAATAATGGTTTTTCTTTTAATATGTGATATCAAAGAGGATAAAAGGATGATAATCCCTTAATGTGTTAAGGTTACTAACTTAATAATTTAAAAGGTCTAGCAACCGTGTTTAATTCTCTCTGAAAAGTTGAAGAGAAAGTGGTTGTTCATTTTTTACGGGGTAGACTACGTAGAGGCCGGGACATTTTTGTTGTGGCTTGGAATCGACATCAGATTCACAACATCCTTTCAACATTTTGATTAAAGAAGGTATATTTTCAACCTTATTTCAACTTGATTCATTACTCATACATGGATCCCTAGTTGATGATTTCTAAAATAAGTTTTCTACTATGCAACGGGGCGTATCGTGATCCAACAGTGGTATCAGAGCCACTTGTATGATACAGATTCATGATTAAATTTATTGGTTGATGCAATTGTATGAGATACATGGTGCATACTATGTTTGATATGCATGGTTATAGTCCAATAGCCTCTTTAATTTATTATTTGTAAATGTTGTAATTTTATAAATATGGTCTGCGTGTCGTATCTTTCTATATTTCTCTTGTATTTATCTTCTCATCTTACTCCATTGTACGTAAAATGAGTTTCTATAATTGTAAATTGTATGAGTTGATACAGATTAGAGAAAAAGAAGGTTAGGCTGCCTAAAGTGTAAAAGAAGCTTGATAAGTGGCATAAACCCTTAGGGTTCCCTACGGTTCTCTCATTGGCTTGGGAGGAACCACCTTAGTTTTATGGGCTATAACCATTCCATTTATTTACTACTTTATATTTTTCTTGTATATGATACAATTGATGATATGTTACCACGCATGTTATAGGATATTGATAAGATCAATTAAATGATTAAGTGGACAAATGTTGACCACTAATGGTGAGATTAATTTAATTTAAAAACCCCTCAATAAAATATTAAATTAAAATTGTCTTCCAATATTTACCTAGTTAAAGCCTATCGATACAATATGGGTTTTGTTAAAGCGAAGTACATGTATTTATCTTAGTCAAACGCGGAGAATAAGCAAGTGATATTCGTCGATTATGATTTTGTTTAATAACTTAACTAGGTTACTCTAATAGAATTAGATACCCAGAGGCAAGAGATTTGGATAAATCATGAGATGATTTGAACAAGAGTTGTTCACCAAATAAAGCCTTTACATGTGATATAATTAGCAAATGTTGCTTACCTAAATAACCAAAATCTTGAGAGGAAAGCCAAACTGACTTAAAAAGAGGTAAAATATGGATGATTATCCATTAGAAAACTTTAGAGAGTCTTTTCAAAATTAAAATATGAGCTTTATTAATTTTGAATAAATAGTGGGAGCATCATTGAGTAAAGTCTTTTTAATGATTATAATAAACTTGGTAAATGTACTCATGAGCATATTTTATTATTGTAGGTTAATTATGACAAAAAAACAAGTTCTTTATCACTACAATCAGTCCTTGAGAAGGACAAGTTGAATGGATTGAACTTTCTTGATTGGTTACGTAACTTGAGGATAGTCCTCAAACAAGAACGAAAATTATGTCATTGAAGAACTTGTTCCTAATGAACAAACAACTAATGCCTCTAAAGTTAAAAATGATGCTTATAAGAAGCACTTGATGACATAGGATGTCTAATGCTTGCCACCATGACCCCTGAGCTTCAAAAGCAACATGAGGACATGGTTGCCTAGGATATGATTCAACACCTCAAGGAATTATATAAGGGGCAAGCATGTCAAGAGAGGTACGAGACCTCAAAATCCCTATTGGTGGAGGGAACTCCTGTGGGAACGTACGTTCTCAAGATGATATGCTATATTGAAAGCCTTGAAAAACTAGGACTCCCTCTAGGTGAGGAATTGGCCACTGATGTTATCCTACAATCATTCCTAGATACTTTTAGCCAATTTGTCCTTAATTTCAACATGAATGAAATTAATAAGACTTTGCCACAGTTGCTCAACATGTTACGAACTGCTAAAAGTAACATAAAAAAGGCTGGGCCTAAGCCCATTCTTATAGTCTACAAGGATAATGACAAATGAAAGGCTAAGGCTAAGGAAAAGCCAAAGTCTAAGGACAATGGCAAGGTCAAGCCCAACAAAAGAAAAGTTGCATTGAAACCTAAAGGAGGAATTGCTAAGGAAGAAAAATGTTTCTATTGTGGTAAGACCAGACACTAGAAGAGGAACTGCCCTGCCTATCTTGAAGAGGTCAAGAAGGTAAAGGAAAACGGAACGTCAACTTCAGGTATCTATGTTATTGATATTAATTTATCAACATCTACTTCTTGGGTATTAGATACTAGATGGGGTTATCATATTTATACCTCTATACAAGGGCTGCAAAGAAGTAGAAATCTGGCTAAAGGAGATGTGGACCTGTGAGTTGGGAAATAAGCAAGAGTTGTTGCATTAGCTGTAGGAACACATATTTTATCATTGCTTAATGGACTTGATTTAGATTTGGAGGATTATTATTTTTTGCCCAGTTTGACTAGAAACATTATTTTAATTTCTTTTTTAGACAAAATTGGTTTTAAGATAATTATTAAGAATAATTATCGTTCATTTTATCTCAATAATATTTTCTATGGTTCGACACAATTAGTAAATGACCTCTACATTTTAGATCAAGATAGACCCATTTATAGAAATAATACTAAAAGGTAAAAAATAAATGACTCGAACCAAACTTATCATTGGCATTGTTGTTTGAGTTAGATAAGTGAGAACTGCATATCAAAGCTCCAAAAAGATGAGATTTTAGATTCTTTTGTTTTCAAACAACTAGATATATGTGAGTCTTTCTTATTGGGTAAAATGATTAAAAATATTTTTAATAGTAAAAGTGAGCGAGCTAGTTATTTATTGAGCTTAATACATAGTGATGTATGTAGACTAATGGACACACAAGCCATATGAGATTTTCAATACTTCATTACTTTCACTGATGACTTTAGTAGATATGGGTATATTTCTCTTATAAGCCATAAATCTGAAGCCCTTGAAAAGTTCAAGGAATTTAAAAATGAAGTACAAAACCAACTAGGTAAAAGTATTAAGGCACTTCGATAAGATCAAGGAGGAGAATACTTAAGCTTAGAGTTTGATGAGTTTTTGAAGGAATGTGGGATTGTCTCACAACTTACATCTCCTGGTACTCCACAATGGAATGGAGTTTCTGAAAGGAGAAATAAAACAACTATTAGACATGGATCAATCAATGATGAGTCATGTTTATCTTCCTACTTCTTGATGGGGACATGCACTTGAAACAATTGCTTTGACACTAAATCATGTTTCATCTAAACTATTTCAAAAGACACCATATAAGATGTGGACTGAGAAGTGTCCTAGTATGTCTTTAATGAAGATTTGGGGTTGTGAAGCTTATGTTAAATGTTAGACATCTACTAAGCTCAAACCCAAATCTCAAAAGTGCATTCTTCAATCCTAGTGAGAACAAAGTGTTTGTTGCTCGGACAGGAGTCTTCCTTGAAAGAGTTTGTTTCTAAAAAGGGAAGTGGTAGAAGAATAGAAATCAAAGAAATTCTAGAAAAGCAACAGATCACTGAACTAGAGATTGAACAACAATAGGTTACACAAGTTGTTGCAGAACAATCGACGGTTTTGGAAACACAACTATCGCGAAGATCTTTAAGAGAACGTCATGTACCTGAGAGATGAATTTCTCATTACAACATATGGTGATATTCTACTTATAGATTAAGATGAGCCTAGGACTTATCAAGAAGAGCTGGTGAGCCTAGATTCTATGAAATGGCTTGAGGCCGTGAGGTCTGAGATGGATTCCATGTCAGAAAACCAAGTATTGTAACACCCCAAACCCGACGTAGACGTTATGGCCAGATCTAGCGATGTCACAGGATAAGGTGTTTGAAAATCGTGTCTGCGCATTAAAACAATTTCCATTGAATTTCTTGTTTTAATAGCTCATTAGTTCCAAAATTTTGTTGCTCATTTAATCGATAGTTTTAAAACGTTATTCATTTGCGGAAGCTTTTAAAACATATTAAACAATTCTGCGTTTAGGAAAAACATTTGTTTCTTTTGAAAATTGAGGTTTCCTACTACTAGCAGTTGTAATCCATAAAGTAAAGATAATTAAAACCCAAAACAAAAGTCCGAAAGTCCAATTACAACCCAAAAACTTAGCCAGTAAAAATAGAATAGAAATAAAACCAATTATCGTAAAAATGGGTTAAAAACCATGCAAGTCCAAAACCGTGGTCACCGTCGAGTCCTCCGCCTCACCAATCCATCTAGATTTGGGGATTACCTGTGCATATTTAAACAAAACGGGTGAGTTTATGAAAACTCAGTGTGTAATCCCACAGAAAACAAACAATAGCAAATCACAGTGCACAGTTAAAGCACTAGCCCATCTCAATAAAGTATCAAATATGCAGAAGGGCCTTAGCCCATCACAGTATCAATACTAGTCATGCAGTATTCAGTAACAAAGTCCTACCCAGCCAGCCTCTACACACCATCTCCGCTCAACCCTACACTCTATGTGGGGATCAAATTAACCCACTCATCCCTACACTCTAGGTAGTACTAAATGCGGCACAAAACAGTAATTTGCAGTTGAGCTGCCAATATGTTAGGCTTAAGAGCCTTTCAGTACACTTCCTCCAAATATAATTAACCCAACCCTATGCAATGCAAAATACAAGTCATGACATGCTATCTCAAGACATCAGTACATATAATCAATTCAGTATACAAGTATACTATCATCATGTTGAACACATATATAAATCAAACAGTTAGTTTGAAAAATTAGGGGTCTAAGTGATGCTTACCGACCTACAGTAGGTTCACAATCGACTTGGGTGACTTGTGCAACCGTAGCAATCAACTCAGTTAAAGTGGGCTCACACGCCCATGTGGTCTACCCGTGTGGGCCTACACATACGTTTGGCCCACTCGGCCCAAAATGGGCTTGGCCGCGTGGTCCATTTTTACTGTAACCCGTGCTAGCTAAATATTCATATATGTTTTCACTATTTACTTTTATGTTACTTCAAAGTTGTCTACTTGAGTCACTGTTACTAAATTATTTATATCTTGAGCTACAGAATTCCAAATTAAGGTCCACTTGATGTTTTTGAAATTAGACTCAAATACCTTTCTACCATAAAATTTTTATAATTTTTGGTTCAGCTAATCAGTACAGTAAAATCTTTAATCTTACCTCTGTTCTGCTATTTGATAGCTTTGACCTTTGTTTCCTAAAAATTAATTATCTCTTAGTAAAAATTTTGTATGATGTTACCATTTGTTTCTATTGAAAATAGACTCATTAATAATTTAAATATGTAAATTTTAATCCTTAATTATTTTTGTCCAATTTTTTATGATTTTCCAAAGTCAGAACAGGGGAACCCGAATTCATTCTGTCTTGTCTCACAAAACTTATTATATCTCACGATTTAAAATTTCATTACTTACACCGTTTCTTTTATGGGAAACTAGAATCAATAAGATTTAATTCTATATTTTTTTAATTCTCTAATTCGATTTCTACAATTTATGGTGATTTTTAAAATTTAGCCTACTATTGCTATCCAAAGAGAAAGTAATTTCGGCTTTTTGCCGAATCCCATTTTCTGCATTTCGAGTACACACTTGGTTCTGATTTCACGTGTACACACTCCTAAGACACTCAGAACCAAGAATTAACATTCCTAAACACAGAGTCAAATTTTAAATGAGTTTTTAAAATGCGAAGACGAACAACCATAGCGCTAATCAAACGACCAATGCTTACCCCAACACCCTTAGTGATTTCAATTACGAGGTGACATGTAACGCTAGGGTTTGTGCAAGTGTACATAGTCATTATCAAGTAATAAGTAGGTATCGAGTTATCGTCTCCACAGGTATTGTATTTGTGCTAAGTCACTTAATTTGTAAAATTATATTAACAATTTGGTAAATAAAAGCACAATACAGTTTGAGAAGTGATTATTTAAACTAAATGCAATGTTCGCTAATGCAAATTATCCTAATTACTTAGTAAATACGCATTTTACTGATCCTTATTTACTAAGGGTTTCTTAGCATTCGTGTGAGGTCACAGGGACGTATTAGGTTTGAAACAATTTAATCACACAAATCTAAAAACTATGCAGATAACAGAGCTTGGTTAGATTTGTTATGCAACCTACAATTTAATCGGGTTAGGATCTAAACTGAGCATGCACGTTTCAATTATGTGTCCATTAGCCATCGTCTGGTTAGGATCGCTCAGCTAATTCAGGTGCATTTCAATCACGTATGAACAAAATACATACTTGATTTTAATTGAAAACATGATCGATTGAGGCACAAACATTATAAGCATGAATCAAATAAATATTATTTAATCAAAATAATCATCCTAGCTTAAATAAAATTAAGCTATCATTGTTGTAAACAAGAACAAAGAACAAATAACAAACATCTTTATATTAAATTAAAGAAAAGAAATATTAAACCCAATTCAGAGTGGCTGTCACCTAAGACTCTGACTCATAAGGCTCCTTCGTTCCTTTGCTTTGCTGATGGCTCTCCAAGGTGGCCGACCAAGGGTTCTTTAAGAGGCTTAATTGCTAAAATCCTTATGCAAGGATTTTGAAGGGGTAAGATAGCTAAAAGAATTGAGAGAATGATGAATGAGTGAGAGATGATGGGATGGGGGATGATTGAAAAAGTGAGAAATGAGCTCTTATTTATAGGTGAGGCAAGAGAGCTAGTTTGCTAAAAATAGGAGTATCCATCCTTTGAAAATTCCTCCAAGAGTGGCCGGTCATGAATTGAGGAAAGGTGGCTGACTTTTCCTTGATTTTTGGTCAATTTGAGTGCCACAACAACTCAGGTGTAAGACTCGGTCATCAGCAAATCTTCGGGAAATCTTCGATTTCTTTAACTCTTCAAGGACTTTGTATAATTTAACCAAAAAAAAGGTTTGACATCCATTTGCAGCTGAAAATTAGGTTGACTTGGTCCCCAATTTAGAGAGTTTTGCAATTAGAAGAAAATTCTAAAACCTGTCCAAAAATAGTAGATAGTTTAGAGGACCAAATAATATAATTTAACCACTTTAATTAATCAATTTACTTAATTAATTAAAACCCAATTTGTTACTGAAATATTAAAAATGAATTATTAAATATAACTTTATATTTTATTTTTTAATTTAATCATGCATGACCCACTTTATAGCTTAAAAATATAATATGCTCAAATTAATATAAAATAAGCCCTTTTATGCATGAAAATTATATAATAAAGTATAAAATCACATATTAAAAATTTCTATGTCCTAATTTCATATTTTCGCATATTTCTTTAATTTATTAAATAATTACTTAGTTTTAACAACAAATTTAAGTAAAAAGGTGATGAATTATATAGGAAAAATCCTATATATTTTTCAGTTTGCATGACATGAGGAAGACTCCGTTCTTCTCGATTGTTTGCTGTCTAAGATAGAAAATCAGAGCGAATAACTTAAGCCACTTACCAAACGGGGAAAAATGCAGCGATCAAACAAAATCTTGAACAAGGAGACACATCTTGTTCAATACAATAAAAGGAAGAAAAAAGGATTTTGCTAACACAAAAAGAAAGAAATACTGCAGAGGAGAATTCAGTAGGGAGAATGGAAGGGAAAATGTGCAGATTTTTTTTGGGAAAAATAAAAAGAAAAGATTGACAGAATATCCGATAACCAACCCTAATCCCTTATTTTTCTCCTAAAACTAGTCCACCACACTCTCACTATCTCTCAAACTGCCCAAAAATCGTCCACCACATTCCCTCAACAATCGAATTCAAACTTCACTCAAACTCTTCAGTATTTTACTTCCCTTCAAACTCCCACACAACACAGATAACAAAACATAACTCCCTTGCATGCACAGGGATTCAAACTCAAGACCCGCAGCATATTAGCACTCCACCTAACCACCAGACCAGCAGACCCATTCTGTTATATTCTCACAACCAAACAAATACAAGCCTACTGAACAAGAGTGAGGTTTTATTCAGAAAAATTCTAAAATTTCGCCAAAGGCATGGCTTGAACTTGGGACCTCATACACACACCTAGAACACTTAACCACTGAAGCAAACAGATATTTGTGTCATATTTTTACAAAAACAAAAATATACATTTTTAGGGCGTTACAACTCTACCCCCTAAAAGAAAATTTCAGCCTCAAAATTTACCTAATCAGAAAAAATAAGGATACTGCTGATGCGTTGTATCCTCAGGCTCCCACATGGCGTCCTCACTACTATGATTACACCATGGAACTTTCACCAAAGGAATAGACTTCCTCCTCAGAACCTTTACGTCACGATCCAGCATCTGGACAGGCTCCTTCTCAAAGGTCAAGTCTGGCCTAACCTCAATCTCCTTAACAGGGACAATATGAGTAGGATCAGAGCAGTAACGCCTCAACATAGAGACATGGAACACATCATGATACGATCCAACACCAGAAGTAGCTCCAACTGATAAGCAACTGGTCACACTCGCTTCAGAATACGGTAAGGTCTAATAAACCTAGGCTCAAGTTGCTCTTACGACCAAGCCTTAGTACCTTCTTCCACGGTGAGACCTTAAGAAAAATGAAGTCCCCCACAGAATACTCGATCTCACGCCACTTCAAATCTGCATAAGATTTTTGCCTGTCAGAAGCCGCTTTCAAACGATCCCGAATCAATCTAACCTTATCCTCTGTCTCAGAGACCAACTCAGGACCTAGAACACGTCGCTCGCCCAACTCAGTCCAACATAAAGGAGTGCAACACTTACGACCGTACAGTGCCTTGTAAGGTGCCATCTAGATGCTAGAATGGAAGCTATTATTCTAGGTAAACTCCGCTAATGGCAAGCACTCTTCGTAACTACCTCGGAAATCAATAGCACAGCTTCTCAACATGTCTTCTAGCATCTGAATCACCCTCTTCGACTGACCATCTGTCTGAGGATGAAAAGTAGTACTAAAGTCTAATCTTGAACCTAGAGCCTCATAAAGCTTCTTCTAGAACCGAGAAATAAAATGAGGATCCCTATCAAAAATGATCGAGACAGGTACCCCATGCAATCTTACTATTTTCGATATGTAGAGCTTAGCTAATTTCTAAAGAGAAAAGTCTATCCTTACTGGATGAAAGGAGCAGACTTGGTCAATCGATCCACGATGACCCAAATAGAATCCTTCTTAGTGGGTGTTAGAGGCAACCCACTAACGAATTCCATCGTTACTCGCTCCCATTTCCATAACGATATCTTAACCAGTAGCAACAAACCTGACAGCAACTGATGCTCAGCCTTAACCTGTTGACAAGTCAAACAGTGAGAAATGAAGTCAGTAACCTCATGCTTCAACCCTGGCCACTAGTATAATTCTGAAAGATCTAGATACATCTTGTTCCCTCTGGGATGCATAGCATAGGGACTACCATGCGCCTCTCTCAGAATCGACTGCCTTAAATCCTCATCATTCAATACATAAATCAGACCGCGAAAACAAAATACCCCATCACTGTTTATCCCAAAGTCAATCGTGCAACCATTCTCAACCTGACCAAAACGTAAACTGAGAGACTTATCCCCCAACTGTTTACCCCGAATCCATTCAATCCATGTTAGTTTGACCTGAAGTTTTGCCAATAGACTTCCATCGTCGAATAGGCTAAGTCGAGCGAACATCACTCCTAGATAGGTCATAGCCCTAAGGCTCAACACATCGGCCACCACATTGGACTTGCCAGGATGGTACTCAATGGTACAGTCGTAATCCTTAAGCAGCTTAACCCATTTTTGATGCCTTACATTTAGCTCATTCTGAGTAAGGAGATACTTGAGGCTTTTGTGATCAGTGTAGATGATACACTTCTCACCATACAGATAATGCCTCTAGATTTTCAATACAAAGACTATGGCGGCTAACTCCAAATCATACGTCGGATAGTTCACCTCGTGTGTCTTAAGCTAATGAAACGCATATGTAACCAACTTTCCATCCAGCATCAACACACATCCCAAACTGACATGTGATGCATCACTATTCACCATGAGCTCCTTTCCAGGTTTAGGCTGTACCAAAACCGGAGCCTCAGTCAATACAGTCTTAAGCTTCTCAAAGGTCTCTTGTTGCGTATCAGTCCATTGAAACGGTACACCTTTACGTAACAACTTACTCAAGGGTGCTGCGAGCAGTGAAAATCCATCCACAAACCGTTGGTAATAACCTACTAGCCCCCAAAAGCTGTGGATCTCAGACACATTCTTAGGCTGCTTCCAATCCAATACAACCTCAATTTTTCAAGGATCGACTCAAATCCCCTTAGCAGACACCACATGACCCAGAAATGTTACTTCACGTAAGCAGAACTCGCATTTGCTAAACTTAGCACAGAGCTATTTTCCCTCCAAATCTGAAGAACAATCCTAAGGTGCTCGTCATGCTCATCCTCAGTCCTTGAATAAAGTAATATTTCATCAATGAACACCACTACAAACTGATCCAGAGGGCTGAAACACTTTGTTCATCAGATCCATGAAAGCTGTCGATGCATTAGTCAGTCCAAATGGCATCACTACGAACTCGTAGTGACCATAACGATTCCTAAATGTCATCTTATACACATCAGCCTCCTTAACCCTTAACTGATGATAACCAGAACGCAAGTCAATTTCAGAGAACATAGACGCCCCTCGGAATTGGTTAAACAAATCACCAATCCTCGGAAGTGGATACTTGTTCTTAATAGTCAAATTTTTTAGTTGTCGGTAGTCGATACACATCCTCATGGATCTATCCCTTTTCTTAACAAATAGTACCAGTGCTCTCTACGGGGACACACTAAGGTGGATAAAGCCACGATTCAATAACTCTTGAATTTGAGCCTTGAGCTCCGTAAGCTCTTTCGGTGCCATTTGATAGGGAGCGATAAACACCGTAGCTGTACCAGAAGAAAGCTCAATCCCAAACTCCACTTCCTAATTTGGAGGTAAACCTGATAGCTCCTAAAAAAAGACGTCTAGAAAATCCCCCACAACTCTGATGTCATTTGTAGTAGGGTCCCCAGAAGTGGAAACACTTACGTAGGCCAAATACGCCTCACATCTCTTGCAAACTAGTTTCTTAGCTGCCAATGCAAAGATCATGTTAGCCAAGTAATTCTAACGTTCCTCAATCACAACTACTTCATTACCCTCCTCAGTTCTCAATACGACGCTCTTAGTCGCACAGTCCAAATTGACACGATGCTTGACCAACCAGTCCATCCCCAATATCATATCAAACTCCCCAAATAGAAGCTCCATCAAATCAGCCAGAAATACCGTCCCTTGAACCTCTAAAGGAATATCCCTGTACAGTTTGCTAACTCAAACAGATTGCCCCAACGGGCTCAGACCGTCACCTCACTAGAAGTACTCTCAACCGAAATCCCTAGGTTTTTGAGAATAGAATAGGCAACATAGGAATGCGTAGATCCTATATATATCAATATAGTGTAAGGCATATAAAAAAACGTACCAATAATAACTTTTAGAGTATTTCTATCCTCTCGGTGACGAGTAGCATAAACCAGGGCCAGCTGTGTCGCCTTAGCCTGTCTAGCACCTCTGCCCAGTGCACTCTGCCCACGTCCCGTACCATTACCACCCCTAGCCTGACCACGGCCTCTAGGTGGTTGTTGTGCTACCCTCTGTGGCTGTGCAGTACCAGTACCCTGAGCTTGCATCTGATCGGCCCTTAACGAATACTCCCTAATATGATGATCCATTGATCCACACCTCAGACATGCCCTAGTCGTTCTCCAACACTCGCCCTAATGGCATCTACCATAGTCAACACATGGCTGTAGTCCATTTGCAATAACAAGGAGCCCAACTCTAATTGGCCGATCAGCTCTAGCCTTTTCTTAGACCTCTGCATAGAACTCGAGGGCTCTAAATCCCTCTTGTTCCTACCTCTCTCCCTATCGCAATTTTAGCGCTCAGCGCGCTTAACCTCTTCGATGATCTTCGCTTTCTCAACCAGTGAAAAAAATCACGCTCCCTCTGCGGAGCTATCAGAACTCTTAAATTATTTCTGAGGCCATCCTCAAAGTGGACACAACGCTCATACTTAGTTGCCACGATACCTCTTGTATAACAGCTCAGTCAGAGGAATTCGGCCTCATACTCGACCACTGATCGATCTCCTTGTGTTAGATTTAAGAACTCCCTCCTACGAGCGTCCACGTAACTAGCTCCCACATACTTCGCCTAGAAGGCAGTATTAAAGCACTCTCAGGTCAGACATTCGGGCTGAGTACCCTCCTTAACAATAAGCCACCACAAATAAGCCTCATCAAGCAGCAACGAGACTACACCCTTAAATTTCTACTCGATGGTGCAATCCAGGTCATCCATGATCCTCTCCGTGGCCTCAATCTAGTACTCGGCCACACTAGGGGTGAACCCAGTAACACCCATGAAGAGCTCAGCTCCATTGAATCAGAGTTGTTCTGTAGCCGAACCACGACCTCCATATCCAGTATTAGGCCTAACGACCCTCTCTATTATCCTCAACATAGCCTGGGACAACTCAGTTTCAGTAGCAGGCAACACTGGCGTCTCACTTGTGTCCAAATTCAGTATATTACCCAGGGAAGAGGACTCAGATCGAAACCCCTACGACTTTTACCTCGGCCGCGAGTACCACGTCCACGAATACCTCGTGCGCTCTTGTCTATTTAGATTTATCTGTATTATGAATTTTTATGCATCAGTTTCAGTTTCAGCAATTCTGATGTTTTATGTAAACAGTTTCAGTAATTCTGAGTGATTTTCGTAAATCGAAGTCTCTATCAGTCTTGTTACAGTCTTAATATACATTATCTAGAGTGTTTTCACAGTAAACTACCTACAGTAGTTTCAAAATATCATAACATATATAAGTTTTAGAACACTTACAGGATCGGTGCCGAAGACTCGATGCACCACATACTCAATCGAAGTATTTCAAATCATTGAAAAAACCAATTCTTCAAAGACCAAATTTAAAACCCATAATCCACAGCTGAGTTTTGTCACCTGGCTCTGATACCACTAAATGTAACACCCTAAACCCGGCCCAAACGTTATGGTCAGATCTAGCGATGTCACATGATAGGGTGTTTGATAACTGTTTCGTCACGTTAAAACCATTTCCATTGAATTCCTTATCTTAATACCTTATTAGTTCCAAAATTGTGTTGCTAATTTAATCGATAGTTTCAAAATGTTATTCGTTTGCAGAAGCCTTTAAAATAGATTAAACAATCGTGCGTTTAGGAAAAACATTTGTTTCTTTTGAAAATCGAGGTTTCCTACTACTAGCAGTTGTAATCCATAAGGTAAAGAAGATTAACACCCAAAACCAAAGTCTGAAAGTCCAATTACAACCCAAAAACATAGCCAGTAAAAATAGAATAGAAATAAAACCAATTATCGTAAATATGGGTTAAAAACCATGAAAGTCCAAAACCGTGGCCACCGCCGAGTCTTCTACCGCACCGATCCGTCTAGATCTTGAGATTACCTGTACACATTTAAACAAAAGGGGTGAGTTCACGGAAACTCAGTGTGTAATTCCACAGAGCACAAACAATAGCAAATCATAGTGCACAGTTAAAGCAGTCTTGGGCCTAAGCCCTTTTTCAGTATCAGTAACAGTTTGGGCCTTAGCCCATCCCAGTACAATATCAAATATGCAGTAAGGCCTTAGCCCATCACAGTATCAGTAGTAGTCATGCAGTATTCAGTAACAAAGTCCTACCTAACTAGCCTCTACATACCATCTCCGAACCCTACACTCCATGTGGGGATCAAATCAACTCACCCATCCCTATACTCCAGGTAGTACTGAATGCAGTTGAGTAGCCAGTATGTTAAGCTTAAGAGCCTTTTAGTACACTTCCTCGAAATATAATTAACCCAACCCCATGCAATGCAACATACAAGTCATGACATGCTATCTCAAGATATAGTGACTATGTGAATATAGTGAAAAGTGGTATGTGAATATAGTGACTATTGTGTAAAGTGCAATCATATATATGAAATGAATGTGTCATATATATGCTATATGACTATGCTAGAGTTTTTCAAAAGATGCTAATATCCAATCATAGTGCACGAACAACCGATAAGTAATATATGTTATTTTCGAATATTTGGCCTTGTGATCTTGGAACCATTGGATATAGTTGGCATGCCATAGGATTGTGAGTACTCACTTATATGTTTAGTGGTTTTGGGCGTTGAGGCTCTGAGACATGTTTGGAGGGAGAAAGGAATGAGAAATAAGCTCCATTCAAAGAGATATGTGAGGGGTAATAAGGAGAGTGTTAGCTAAATGCTTCATTTTTGGGACATGTTGACTCTATGAGTCTATGTGGTGTAATGGAGATCCGTGTATTCGATGTGTGATGACAGTGCTCACTATATGTTTCATAAAGCAACTGCCACCTTTTCCCAATTTATCATATTTTATGTTATCGTGTGGAATATGTTCTATGCTTGAGTAAGTAAGTACACATTATTAGAGTGATCTTTTAGACGTTGCGTGATTTAATGCTATATGATGCTAAACTTGAGAATGCGGTACTTGTGAGTAAATGATTGATTGTGTTGCATGATGATCTATTTGCATTGTGGAACTTCTTGTTTTCACTGAGCTTGTTAAAGCTCACCCTCTCATTTCAACATATGCAGATTAGTGGCGTCACGGTGTGGGCAGTGTGGTTTCAAAGGGAGTGATTCAAGGAAGATTGGTTGTTTATCGTAGGCGAACTATTATTTTTATTCGTATTGGGGAATTAGGCAATGTGGTAGAACTATTTTGGGTAATTTATTTTTAACCATTTTGATTTGGTTTCTAAGAATACCTTGTTATTGCTATTACTTAGGATTGTAGATATTGATGTTGGCACGATGATATGTGGTCGGACTGGTTTTTGACATTTTGTACTATTGATTTAGCCGTATGAATGGTTATTTAACTTAATGACTGATGCATATTAGTTAGAATCACATTTGGTGTGGCTTAGTTCACATATATTATGAAAATTCATGTTTAGGTGTAGATGTATCGATATTACGCTTTAAAAATGATACCTCTAAAAATTCATGTTCAGGGGTAGATGACATATGGTATCGTTACCATTTAGAAAAACGATACCAAAATAGCTTACTGTTTCTCGACCAGAAATCCTAATTGTCAAAAATTATCGGTAGCTGCTATAAATTATCGATACTCAAGATAAGGTATTGATACCAAATCCCTATTCTATTTTCTTGTATGTTTTAATTCACAGAGGTATCGATTTTTCAAAGCTGACTATCGATACCTCTGCTTCTAGAGCTAAAATGTAGCATAGATGGGCAAATAGTTCAATCCATATAGTTCCTACTCAACATGCATCAAGTACTTTGACTATTTCATCATTCTATGGCTAAATTTATCAGTCCAAAGTGTCAAATCAACCAAGCAAGAATCGTTATGCTTAAATATTCCAACGTAAAAATAACATGAAAATCTTATAGGTTAAATCAAAATGTTTAAATATCAATAACCCAAAATAGTTCTACCACATTACCTAAAATAAATTCCATTCATCTAATTAATCATCTACACCTAATCCGTAACCTTCAAACTAGACAAATCTACTTAATTCATGGTATGGACATTTTTTGACATCTTTTAGGCAATTTTCACAAAATTATTTAAAACTTGAGAAATCATTAACAAAACTTCAAGGTAAGTTTAAAAACATTATAATCATGCTAAAACAAGTTCAAAAACACTTTGAAACCAAGTTTGACTCTCAATCCTGAAATCCACCATTAATGGCTCGATTTTTGGCTTTTATTTATAACATGCGATTTGAAGTCTAATAATTCAGCTGTAAAGTCTAGATAACATTAAAAACCAACAGTAACATGAATAATTACCTTTGCTGAGAGAATGAATGAGTTTTGACGTAAATCTAAAAAACCCACGTTTGGAGAAGATGATAAAATCTATGGAGTTTTGGGTGTTTTTCTTAAAGATTTATAATTGTAAATGACTTAGGAATGATAGCGAATCAATGTATGCTTGGGAATTAAAATTTGATTTAAAGATCAAGGGAATGGCAAGGGGTGGAACAAGGGAGAGGAGAGGAGGAAGCTATCCTGAAAACTATAGGTGGGAGGGATTTTTAGGTTCAATTTTAAAAACTGGTAGAGTTGCCACATAAATGCCCACTATTTTGACTTTGTTGCAAATCAGTCCTTTTCCAAAATTAAGGGTTTTAGAACTCTTTTTCAAAAATTGATTTAACAGTGAAGATGTCATAGTCGAACACAATACTGATTTACCATGCTATGAAGTTTCGAGTACTCTGCGATAAAAATTCCTAAAATACCTCTAAAAATCCTAGGCCCTATTTTGGGGTGTTACAATTCTCCCCCTCTAAAAAGAATTTTGTACTCGAAATTACCTGAGCTAAACAAATACGGATATTGGCATCTCTTCGCTTCCTCAGTTTCCCAAGTAGCCTCTTCCTCTTTGTGGTTGCGCCACCAAACTTTAACCAATGGAACTCATTTGTTTCGCAAGACTTTCACTTCATGATCAAAAATATCTATTGGTTCCTCATCAAAAGTGAGATTATCTTGAACCTAAATCTCCTCTACTGGCACAATATGCGATGGATCTGAACGATGCCTTCGAAGCATAGACACTTGAAAAACATCATGAATTCGCTCAAGCTCTGGTGGCAACTTGAGACGATAACCTACTGAACCTACCCTCTCAACAAATTCATTAAGTCCAATGTATTTTCGACTCAACTTACCCTTTCTACCAAATCTCGAAACTTTCTTCCATAGTGAAACCTTCAAGAATACCTTATCGCCAACTTGAAATTTTATATTTCGATGTTTCAAATCTATAATACGATTTCTGTCTTTTCGATGCTGCTTTCAAATGATCACAAATCAGCTTAACCTTCCCTTCTGTCTAATTTACTCCAAAGGTTGTCTTTTTGCATATTTTATGTGTTCAATTGAGAATAAGAAAAGAGTTAAGTGTGGGGGGATATGATCTGCCACAAATCAATATGGAAAATTAGGCTTTTCTGACGCACTTAAGGATATTTTTCTTGAGCAATATGGAGTTTTTAGCATAGTTTTTCATTATTTTTGTAATTTTATAGTTTTTTGGGTAATAAGTGAAAATGTCACGTTTTTGTTCATTTTGTAACCAAATTTGACAAATCGAGCCATGGGGAACCTAACAAGTTGATAAAGTGTTGTAGGGAGTCGACGGTGGCCTAAACATGAAGAATACATCACCTAAAGAAGGGTATTGCGATATTGAAGCATGGAAGTCGTGATACACCTAACATCACTAAAATGAGGAGAATAGAGGTCACCTACAGTGGTATCGCGATACCAAGGATGGGTATCATGATACCGAGACCCACAAGGCTCTAAATTTCAATACTGACTTGGGCATCACGATACCCAAAACCAGATATTGTGATGCCCAAAATCAAATATCGCGATATCCAAGCCTGACGCAACAAAAAATGACTGCAGGGGTAGTTTTTGTCCAACAGCCACACCAATCAAAATTAGCCACATAGGGGCATTTTGATCCAAAAGGAAGGGTTAAAATCATCTATTTAATGCCACTTTTGGCTGAATGAAAAGAGAAGCTTTTCACTTTTGTTTCTATCATTTTTTCCTTAGTTTTAGATTAGGCTTAAGGTTTCTTTTCTTTTCCTTTTCTTTTTATTTTCATTTTAAGTTTAGGTTTTCTCTTTTCTTTTTAGAGTAGATTTTAATCTTGTAGTGTCCTTTCTTCCTTATTTTTAAATATTTTATAAACAATGACGAACAAACTATTGGGCTTCAATGGAACTTCATCAATTGAATAAACATTTTCTTAAACCTATTGCTTTCATTTTATGCCTACTATATGTTTGATAAAATGGTTGATTGGGATTTGAGTTTGAATATGTGCTAAATTTGTTGGATGACTGATTGTTTGGTTGTTTGTTAACTTAAGGTGATGTCTATTCTTGATTGATTGGTTGTTCTATTATATCAAAATGCTTAATACGCTAAAATTAACGCCTTTTGCAGAAAACCTAGAGAAATGAGACTGGAAGAAGAGTTTATCCTTACATAGTTTGATATGATACTTCCAAGTAATGAGACTAAAAGGTAATCTATATGCCTAGGTGAGACCAAGAGGTAATCTTAGGTGGTATCTTTTAGTCTAGGATTATACCGAAAGGAGATTCCTAACTAAAAGTGGTGACCAATACAATCGATATAGGTTCATTAGTTTAATTAGAACTCAACTAATCAATCGACCATCATTTAATCATTTACATTATCTAAAACATTTGGAAGAAAATTAGGCTTAGTTTAATTAACAGTTTAAATTTAGTTTATAAATAACTTTATTTGAACTGGCACTAATAATTTCCAACTCGATTAGATTAGTAATTGTTTAACTTGTGATTAACTCGATAAACACATTTACCCACTTGGAAATCCATTGGGTTCAACCCCTTCGAATACTTCGTATTTCATTGGAACTATAAATATTACAACTGACACTATGCACTTGCAGTTAAAATCTACTTTTTAAATTGTTTCATAAAACCATTCGTTTTAATGTGCACGGTGGGTCAGTACACCAAAGGAAACTCTTGGACGGATACTGCTCGCTAAAACCTTGCACACACCAGGACTAGAGTGTTACGACTCACCTCCCATAAACAAAATTTCGTCCTCAAAATTTCAACTTGAAGAATTTCATGAATAACTGGTAATTGATAAAACATCGATTTATTGGAGAACTTCAACGGTTTCCACTAACTAACCTTCTGGCGCTAGTTTGTTTCTATTTAATAGGTACACAAACACTTCTTCACTAACTTGCAGAATCGATCAAACCCTAACCTTTTCCTGCTCTACCTTTTATCTTCTTCGTCTGCCGTGTCAGATTCATTGAAGGTAACTTTTTTCTTTTTTTTTCTCTAATTTGTACCACTATTTCTTATCCCCAAATCATGAGGAGAGCTAGTACGAGAGAGAGGGGCCGTGGCTAGATTCTCTGATCCATTTCCTCAACAACTTCGCTGCTCATGGAAACAGAAACGTGCGATTGTAGTACCACTTGATAAGAAATGATTTGGTATTTAGGGACACTAGGTCTCCAAAACCCAAATTGTTCTTATTCCTTTTAGCTTCCTCAATGTTGTTGTCTCAGTGGCAGTTCCGTCGATTTTAACTTACAATTGATTTTATTAGAGGCAGGTTTCCATTTGGCTCTCAACCCCTTCTTCTACACCGTACTTAAAACTTATGGATTGTACCGGGACAATTATGAGCCCTGTCTAGGTGCACACTGGTGGCATTATATATTGACTGATGTATAAATAACGAGCGACCACTGTTGGGTGTTTTCCAAAGATTTTACAAACTTAAGGTAAAAAGAATAGGAACTTCTTGTGGCATTGCTCACTTCAGTGTACTCCAAGGCTGTAGACCCCTTATTCAGAACAAGATTTCAAATCTTCATCAAAGGAAAGATAAATACATAAGGGTTGTAAGCAAACTTGTTTCTAGTTTGGTTTTCCAACTCTATAGTCCATTCCTCTAGAAAGTTTCTGTATCTAATACCGAGCAATAGAAACAATTGAAAAGGGGACGCATTTTTTGTTTTAGTGTACCTTCAGTTAGAAATCTATTTCAACATTGTTTGAAAATTTTAAGTACAAATGGTTACCGCCCAAACTATTCCACTAATACGAAAAATGATCCCTCCTTACTATTTGTATTTGATGCTTGGCATATAACTTAGATAGTTAACTGACACATATTTTATTGGGGCATATCCAGGGACCTCCATTGTACTTTTATAATATTTGTAGCCTTCGCCCGAGGAATTGGAAAATGTTAACTAACCTCAATATGGATTCTATCTCATCATCAAATCTGGCTAATTCAAATGTTTTTGGTGCAGGTTCTACCTCTCATTCTCACACCTCACCAGATTTAGTTCAAGACATGGACATCACTTCTATTCTCAAGGGAAAACTTGTTGCTGGTCCATTGAAAATTTTTTTAGTAAAGAAGACTAAGAAAAGGGTCATAGTGGTTGAAGTTTCTCAAGAGACTAAAAATATTGATTGTCCTTCTCTCAAACGACATGAATCAAGTAAGGAACCAACCATGACAATTTCTCATCCCCTACAGTTCCTGTCTTGATAGACATTCCATTATTTCCTGATGAATCTATCCATCGGTCAGACTCTCCAATACAATTGTCTAGTCCTCAACAGTTAAAGAACCAAAGTCCCACAGAGGTATTACATTTGGCCCAAACTATTACCTCTCCCAATATTACATCTTGTGTTACCCCATCCACTGAAACATGAGGGATCTTTCCTTGGCATGATCTTTTGGAATCAGCGCCAACCTCCATCTCCCTTAGTTCTGTCTTCCAACAACAACAAAATATAATACCCCACCAGTTGAGAGAGGCTTTTTCTTCTTACCTTTCATACAACTCTATATCGTGCCCATTGTTGTACATGTCTCAAGTGTCAGAAGTCCTATCAATGGAGCATAATCTTTAGAGTGGGGATCTTAGAAACACCATTAAACATTATGATCATAAAGTGGCAGATTTAGAAAAAGCTACAAAAGCTAGCGAAGATTTTTTGGTTGAGCTATGCCGAAAATATCTAGATTCCCACAATCTAGTTGGAAGACTAGATGCACGGATTACAGCTTTGTTGGGTAAGCACATGGATGCTCTTACCAAAAATGAGCAACTAAAACAGGAAGTCAATTCGTTAGAGGTCGAGAAATTTGCCTTAGGAGAGAAATTTGGAGCTCTAGAGGAGAGTCACAAGGAATAACTAGAAAATATACACCATTCTCATAATAAAACAATAAAAAATTATTAGGAGATACTAAGAAAAATATTAATGACACTCTACCATAGTGGAGGTTAAATCTACTCCTACATGCCCAAGTGGTTATAGGTCCTTTTGATATCATTCGCATGGATTTTGGCTACATTAGTGATATTTCTACAGAGTCTCTAAATTTTAACATTTACTATCCTAAGAGTGAAGAGTGGGAAGCTTTCTAAAAAGAATGGAAATAATCTGGTGACTTATTCCTCCTTAACACCTGGATGTTGAAGACGACGGAGAAGGCTCAGCATCAGAAGGTCAGGCCGTAAAGGACACCCCTCCTTTTGAAAAGGTCCCAAATGAGCCTATTAATCAACTTGGTGAGGGATAGTACTGAGATCTAGTTCGTTTAGTCTTGTACATTGCTTTTATTTTATCTTTCATTTTGACTTTTGAACCGTGTAGCATTATTCTTATTTATTAATGTAAAATCCCTTTACCTTCCTGGAACGATGAAAATGTGCAAGTGTACACAATCACAACAAGTAATAAAGTAACAAGTAAATGTCAAGTTATCGTACCCACAGAGACTGTAAAACAAAAAATATTTATGAAATGTAAATCAAACACTTTGGTGATGGGAAAAATATGTTATTTTGAAGAAGTGATTTAAAAACTAAAAATTAACTAAGTAATAAAAATAAAAAAGTAAAAATTCCAATGCGCAATTTCAAAAAGATGAGTTTTAATCAATATGACATAATTTTGTTAGATTAATACATTCCTTAACTTAGAATTACTAAACCCAAGTTCATGTTGTTACAAAGACTTTCACAACTACTTGGTAATTTGTTAACTACTGTACATACATACTTACTCAATTTACTAATCTCTTGAACATTTATCAATGTCAATTCAAACAATTAATCAATCTTCATAAGCACATTTAAGATTAAGTGAGGTAACAATATATTTCTATATTAAAACAATTTAATCACAATAATCATGCAAGTTATGGAAGGCTAATGTATTGTTTAATACTGTCGCTAATTTAACCTTCAACTACCTCAGAAGATTAAACATGTACAAACTAAATACTATTTTAATTGATAACAATTTCTATATGTTTAATAATTAATTCATTCGTTACCTTACATTTTATAATGCTAGTATAACATATGCTTGATTTTATTTAATTGAACAACTTACCAAGGCCTATAACAAAACAAACATGATTTTAATAATTCAAGTGGATAGAATGAAATCAATCTAACACGAATTAATTTAAACCATTTTAATTAGAACAATAACAACAACACAATAATCATTCATATTCATAATCATAACATAAACAAGAAAATTAAAGAGAAGGGAACTAGGAAGCAAATATAGTATTTCTCTGAAGCTAGACTAGTGCAATCCTCTTCTTCTCTGCTTGTTCTGTTGAACTAAGGCTTTGTGAATAGTTGAATGCTGCTATTCCAAGGTGGAAGAAGGCTCTTTTTTGAGAGGGAAATTGGCAAGGGAAATAGGAAAACAAGGAAGGGAAAGAAAATAGAGAAAGGGAGAAAGGGAGAGATATTAGTGGGAATGAATGGTATCTTGAATGAAGTAACAAAGGGGGTATTTATAGATGGGAGTGACTACTAAAAATAGAAAATAATTAGCAGCCATACACTCTTCCTTGGTTGACCATAAAAGGAGCAAGTTTGAATAAAAGTGGAGGGGAATATTCAAAGGCACTAAAAGTGGAGGGGTTTGAATAAAGTTTAAAGAAACTTTGAGGGATATTGTGAAAGTAATAAAACCAGCTAAATAGCCTAATTGAGTCAGCTTGTTGGACAGTTTTGGGCTGCTATTTCTCTTATTGGATCAGTCTTCTTTTGTTAGTACAATTGGGTCTCCTTTTAATTCATCTTATAATTAATAATTTTAACTCAGCATGAAGTGAATTCAAATTAATTATAACATGTATTATATTCATTATTGGATCGTCAATTACTGGAAAAATTAGTTAGCCACTTTCTTGTTCCATTTGATGCAAAGAATCACCCCAACGGTTCAAGCCTTCCAAAGTTTCTACCGAGCCAAATTTCACCTTTTATGCAAAACTGTCAAAAATAAGCCAAATTTGTGAAAATTTCTTATAAAAATAATTAAAATTAAATATTTTAATCATTTAAGTGCAATTTAATTATTTTATAATTAAAGTATGAATTTCGACAAAATTTACTACGAAACTGCATGAATTAGAGCTCAAAATATGCTAAAAAAGTATATATTTTTGTGTTTCCACACCTCGAAACTTAATTCATTACTTATCTCGAGTAAGGCAGAAATTGAAAAGAGGAAGTGCTTGAAATCACCATTAAAGAATGTCTTTAGAATACATTTCCCCCACAATTATGAGTTTAGTGTAATTATGCTCAAGAACAATAATTTTGCAATTATGCAACTCAAGTATACATGTTGTTCAAATTATTCTCAATTGTTATCATGCTAGAAAGAATAAACTAAATGTATTCTTAATAAGGACATGCTAATTCTTACCATTTAATTTTATTCCTTTATTTAAGACTAAATTGCAATCACTAAATTTAACTTATGTCTTCATATGTTGAACTTAGCAGTTTCTCTCCACTAATGTAGGCAGCACAAAACTCTTAACCGAAAGGTCTTTTAAATAGGTTGTAATGTGGTTGGGCTAGGGGTAGGTAAAAGATAGATAATTTTAAGCTAAAAACCCTAGACTCAGTTTGTATCGAACTTTTGAACTAACTTCTTTCAATACACCAACTTATTTTGCTTTCACAAGCTCTTTTGTACATCTATTTCTTTTGAGTACATATGCTCTCTCTTTTTAGAACACGAGCATTTTACTGTATGTACTACAATTTTTTTTCTTTTGAGCATTTGATACTTCTTTTTAACTCTCCCAAACTTATTTCCAGAAACTATTCTAGATAGACTATGTCTAGTGTTTGGGACAATTTAAAGATAATTATAAGAGAAATGATAGCTAAATATTGCAAATATTCATTAAGGTTGGCTTGAAAGGCTCAAACGGTCCAAACAAAAGCTTGCCTAAGTCATTTTCAAAATTTCATGCTTCCTAGGATTTCGCCTCAAGAAATTACTAAGTCAATTCTAGAGATTTAAACTTTCATGCATGTCTAGCTCCCCTAAAGAATTAAAAAAATTTATGGTATGATTTGCAAATTTTATTAAGAGTAACATTATGTCATAGTTCAGCTAACGTAACAATTATTGAGATAATAGAACTTTATTTATATTAGAAGTTAGCATAATTAATGAAAAATCAATTTTTTGAGCAAAATATAACTTAATCATAATTATAAGAATAATGCATCTTGAAAAACAATTTTAATTTTTGGTCCCCCTACTTAAGATGAACAATGTCCCCATTGTTAAAAACAATAGAGAGACTGAAAATATAGATGTGAATAGATACTTTACAACAGGTAGGACCTTAGGAAAGGGAGGTGAGTCAAGTTTGACTGCTTAAATACCAAGCTTTTCCAAGGCAAATCCAATCCTAGACATGTACATATCTATTGCCATAGTTCTTATTTTGCTATTCGTTCCATTTTATTAATGATTTCCACCTCTTATTTTATTATGCGAGAAATAATATCCTGAAAGAACCTAATCCTAAAAACTTTAAATATCCTAAGAAAAAAATAAAATAAAGTAAATATCCCCTTTTTTTGCTCTATCGTCATTGTTTTTTGCATGAATCGCTTCGTTCACTCTTCGATATTGGACTTCATGATTTAAATATAAAATATGGAAACTCAAGCACAAAAATAAATGGGTCAAGGAATATTTTCGTAAAAGCGCTTCTTATTAAGTAATTACATATTTTTGAATATCTCTACAAGCTTATTGTTGCCACTGCATATGTTGCATTAGGTCCATCAACTTGGACAGCTCATCACGAAAATTTGGGTGAGGTGAATGAGTTCTGAATGTTGAGGTCGCCATGTCAGGTTCAATCATTGGTTCAATTGGTTCTGCCTTATCAGGGATTTCAGTTGACTGCATTGGTTCAATCTTCGTGGGATATTCTTCTTCTTCTTCGAGATCCTCGCTCAATTCAACTCGTTGCTGCAGAATAGAATCTTTGGCTACTCAATAGAGCTCCCAATCTGTGATTGTGCCTTGGCTATAACCTATATTCTTTGCATTTGCAAGAATTTTAGCTTTCAAGGACAAAATTTTTATCGTAAAGGGAAAGTATACTGGGCATAACGTCTAACGGCACAATTTCAAATTTCTCTCAGAATAATTTTTCCCACATCAATGGTCTTTTCTGTCATAATTGAGTATAACAAGACCATTCGTTCAATTGAAATTGTAGTCCCATGTGAAAAAGGCATAAGACTGAACCGAAAAAAATAAAACAATACATTTGCTAACAGTGTCAAATATTATCTACGACAAGTGTGTGTTCCATGCTTTGATAGAGTCCATTTAGATCCCGAAACTGTAAGTTCCTCGAGAATTTCTTGCAATTTTTCGGCCCCAATATTTTCCATCAAGGAAGAATATTCGTCGTCCTCAAAATCAGGTAAATTAAAGAAGTCATTAATTGTGCTTGAATTTATTGGTACATTGATTCCTTGAATAGAGAATTTTGTTAACTCGCTTGAGGTCAAATTCGTATAAAATTCACAAACTAACTCTTCATTTGCACCTGGTCTTTTCTTACAAAACACTTCCCAATCTAAGGCTTCAGCAACTTGTCGAATGCTCGCCATGAAATTAGTATAGTTGTTTTCTTTCAATGTAAAGCATTTTTCATGGAGCATTTGTTGATTTTTGAAAATTTTATCGTATCTCTCTTTGGCTTCTTCATAATGGAATTTGTTTCGTGATTCTTCAACATGGACAAAGGCACAAGTTCTTTTGCGAGACATGATTAACCTGAACATAAGATGGAAACAAATATTTTCTCAAAAATTCAATTTACATAAAATAATTCAATAAATTTGAAATCAAATCATTAAATCAAATTTAAAATTTAAGAGAAAATTTTCTTACCACCTTTTCATAAAAATTCAGAACTCAATAAAGTAAATAATAGAATGTGAAGCTAAAGATGTCGATTTAGGGTTGGCTAGAGGGTAATTGGTTTGTGCATTTGATGGTTGCAGAAAGGTGGTGGCGTGGTGCAAAGGAAACAAGCACGCGACTAGCTTGTATGCCTAAGCTGAGGTTCGCAAGGGCTAGGGCAGTAGCGGAGCAGGGCACTACATGTGACTGGTGTGTGAGCAGGGGCAGCCGTGAGTTGTGGAATGTATAGGTTGTGCGTGTGGGAAGGTGCACAGGGTAGCATGTACGAGCGATGGTCGCTGTTGGTCAGTGTGGTTGCGAGTGGTGCAGTCAATACTTTTCGATGAAGGTAGATGAGGGCAGCGACACTAGATGCCTTGGGGGTGGATGGTGTTGAGGACAACGGTAGAGGAAGTGAATGGGAAAGTGGTATTCAAAGTGTGAGTTTGGGGGAATTCAACTCAAAATCTTAGAAGAAATAATATTTAAAAACTATAACTCCTAATCTTATTTAAAAGCAATATCAATTAATATATAATATAAAGTATATTAACATATTACTTGATATTATCTTATTTATTAGAAATAAAACTCTTAAAAAATGTTTAACAAAATATTAAATAATTATAATCCTTTACAAGATTAATTACAATTAATATATATTATATAAAATATAATTATATATTAGTTGTTGTTATCTTAAATTAAAAAGAAATTAAAAGTATTTATTTTAGCTATTTTTAAAAATATTTACAAAAAAAGACAACTAATTTTAATATTTACAAAAAAAGTCAAATTTTTCAAATAATTCAATTTAGTCCCTAGACTTATAAATAATTTGAAATTTGAGTTGCAAACTAAAATTCGAATCAAAATTGACCTTTTATTTGCAAAATAAAAAATTTATTTTGTCAGTTAGGAAATATTTTCTCAGAAGATTATGTTAAAATCAATTCCCAGGAAAGATTGGAGGAGTCATAAGTAGTCCCGCTTAAGTTCCAATCTCCTAGATAGAATTTATTACTAATTGAAAAAAACATAGGCTAAGTCATTTATTTAAAAGAGAAATAAAAATTTAGGTATCTGATAAAATGAATGAGATTTTATCCTTCCAATAATGTTTCAAGCGCTGAGCATTAACTCTGAAATTACCTTCCTTACCGTGAAGTTCAACAACCTCGTAGGGGAACACTTGATGAATAGTGAATGGATAGGACCAATGTGATTTTAACTTACCTGGAAAGAACCTTAATTTTGAATTGAGCAACAAGACTTGTTGACCTACTTCAAATTCCTGAACTCGAATGTGCTTGTCATCCCATCTTTTTAGTCTCTAATTGAATAGTTTGACATTTTCATATGAGAACATTTGAAACTCTTGTAACTCATTAAGTTGAAGCATTTGTTTCTCTTTAGCAAGCTTGAGATCTAAGTGGAGCTGTTGGAGAGCCCAATAAGCTTTATGTTCTAACTCTAAGGGCAAATGACAGGCTTTCCCAAAAACCAACTGATAGGGATACATCCCTAAAGGTGTCTTGTATGCTGCATTGTAGGCCCATAAAGCGTCATCCAGTCTTTTGGACCAATCTCATCAGTTTGGACAAACTACCTTCACGAGTATACCTTTTATCTCTTTATTCACCAATTCAGCTTGTCAATTCATCTACAGATAGTAAGTTGTGGTAACCTTGTGCTTTACTCCATGTTTATTGAGCAACGATTTCAACCATTTGTTCACAAAATGGGACCCACATCACTGATGATAGCCTTAGGAGTTCCAAACCTTGTGAACACATGTTTCTACAAAAACTTCATCACAACCTTGGCATTGTCCGTCGAAGATGCCTCGGCCTTAACCCACTTAAATACATAGTCTACAACTACCAATATATACTTATGACCAAAAGAATGAGGGAATGTACCAAGAAATTCAATACACCAAACATCTAATAATTCTACCTCAATGATGTTTGTTGAGGACATCTCATTTTTGTTGGTGATGTTTTCAATACTCTGACATCTATCACAACTCTTTACGTAGACATGCGTATCTTTGAATAACGTTGGCCAAAAAAATTCGGCTTACAGTACTTTGGCTACAGTACGTGTACCTCCAAAATATCCCCCACTCAGAGTTGCGTGACAATGATATAAAATCTTATGTACATCATTTTCTACCACGCATCTCCTGATCATTTGATTTGCGTACTTTTTGAAAAAATGTGGCTCTCCCCAAAAATAGTACTTCACATCGTGAAGAAACCTTTTCTTTTGTTGATATGTATTATCAATTGGTATCAAACCACAAGCTAAATAGTCAGCAAAATCAATAAACCAAGGGGTGTTATGGACATGATGTACCTTAAGTATGTGCTCATCTGGAAATGTCTCCTAGAATGGTACATGAGATAAAGTACCTTCTTGTGGCTCCAATCTAGATAAGTGATCTATTACTTGGTTTTCTACCCATTTTCGATCTTAAATTTCTAGATCAAATTCTTAGAGTAGAACTACCCATCGAATCAATATCGGCTTGGCATCTTTCTTGGCAAGTAAATATTTAATTGCCAAATGATCTGTATCGACAATCACTTTGGTACCTACAAGATAAGATCAAAACTTGTCAAAAGTGAAAACAATAGAAAGTAACTCTTTTTTTTGTTATTGTATAGTTCAGTTAAGCTTCAGTCAGAGTCTGACTTGCATAGTAGATGGGATGAAAAACTTTGTTCCTTCACTGGCCTATCACGACTCCTACTGTGAACACACTTGCATCACACATTAGCTCAAATGGAAAATCCCAATCCTGTGTGACAATAATTGTTGTAAAAACTAACCAATTCTTCAGAAAATTAAATGCTTTTAAGCATTCTTTATCAAAGTTGAATATAGTGTCATTCTCAAATAATTTGCATAAGGGTTTAGCAATTTTGGAGAAGTCTTTCATGATTTTTCGATAGAAATCGGCATGTCCCAAGAAGCTCTTAACATCCTTTATAGATGTTAGAGGTGAGAGTTTCTCAATAACAGCTACCTTTAGTTTATCTACCTCGATTCGCTATCTTGTTATTTGGTGCCCCAAAATAATACCTTTTCGTACCATGAAATGGCACTTTTCCAATTCAGTACAAGGTTTGTTTCTTTGCACCGCCTTAGTACCTTAGCTAGATTGGCTAAGAAATCATCATAAGTGACTCCAAAAACTGAAAAATTGACCATAAAAACTTCCAAACACTTCTCAACCATGTCAGTGAAAATAGCCAACATACATCTTTGAAATGTAGTAGGTGCATTACATAAACCAAATGGCATGCGTCTAAATGTAAATGTATCATATGGGCATGGGAATGTTCTTTTTTGTTGATCTTTCGATGCTACTGTGATCAGATTGTACCCTGAGTAACCATCAAGAAAATAGTGATAGTCTCGCCCCGCGAGTTTATCAAGCATCTAGTCCAAGAATGGAAAAGGAAAATGATATTTCCTAATTGCCTAGTTCAACTTTCGGTAATCTATGCAAATTCTCCATCCCGTAACCGTTTTGGTCGGTATCAACTCATTATATTCATTCTTTTTTACCATAATACCTCTTTTCTTTGGCACGCACTGGACCGAACTTACACATGAACTGTCTGAGATGGGATAACTTATAGCCATATCTAACCATTTTATGATCTCTTTCTTTACAGCATCTTTCATAATGGGGTTCAGTCTTTATTGTCCATGAATTGTCCCTGTCTTGCTATCTTTTAGGATGATTTTATGCTTGCAAACGGATAGACTAATACCACAGATATCAGCAATGGTCCATTCGATAGCCTTTCAAAATTTTCAAGTAGTGAAATAAGTTTCTCTTCTTACTCTTCATTTAACTCTGTTGAAACAATCATAGGCAAAGTCAAAGCCTTACCTAAATAAACATATTTTAAGTGTGAGGGAAGTATCTTAACTTCTAATTTAGGTGGCCCTTCGATTGACGCTTTTGGTTGAACATAATTTCTGCTTTCTAATTCAAAAGATTTAAAACGGGATTGTGGATTAAATCCCTTCATCATTTGGAGGGTTTGACATCAAAACTTGCTCCAATGGGTCTTCAATAGAGTTGAATTCCCCTTCTATAGCTAAATCCTCTAACTCAAATACTAAAAAAAATAATCAATTGTGTTAGGGAATTGCATAGACTTAAAAACATTAAAAGTTACCTGATCATCCTGAACATGTATTGTAGGCTCGCCCTTCTGCACATCAATAAGGATTCTTCCAATTCCTAGGAAAAACCTTCCTAGGATGATTAGTACCCTTTATCTACTTCAATGTCTAAAATAACAAAGTCAGAGGGAAAAATAAATTTTTCTAGACGTACCAATAAATCCTTAATTTTTCCTTCTGGATGTGTTAAGGATTGATCTACTAATTGAAGTGTAACCATAGTTGGTCTAACTTCACCTATCCCCAACTTTCTAAATATAGACATGGGCATCAAGTTGATGTTTGCACCCAAATCACATAATACCTTACCACAATAAGTTGCTACAATGTTATAAGGTATGGTAAAACATCTAGGGTCCTTCATCTTTGGGGGTAGTTTATTTTGAAGGTTTACACTACACTCCTTCATCAGGGCTACTGTCTCAAATTCTCTAACTCTTCGTTTCTTGGACAAGATATCCTTCATGAATTTCAAGTACTTTGGCATCTGTTCAAGAGATTTTACCAATGAAATGTTGATATAAAGTTGCTTGAGCACTTCTAGGAATTTAATGAACTGGACTTCCTACTTCTACTTTTAAAGTTTTTGAGGGTAGGGTGGTGGAGGATTTTTAATTTGAACTGGTTGAATTATCTTTTATGCCAAGTCTACATCTAAATGAAGTTGTTAGTTTATCAGAATTAACTGGTTCAGAAGTTACCTTATTGGGTTTTATAGATTCTAGTTCTTTTGATCAATTTGCTCTTTTCAACTTCAAGAATGTTGGGCTCTATTGTGTTTGGCTCCTTAGTGTCAATATTTTACAATGCTCTTTCATCGTATTTCTCGAGTTCTCCGTATCACTAGGCAAAGCACCTTGTGGTCAGTTCCTAAGTTCAATTGCATGTTGGCCCATTTGGTTTTCCAGGTTTTTCAATGTGGCTACTTGGCTTTGGGTTAAGACATCATTTTCCTTTATGTATGCATTCAACAGGTTTTCTAAGCCATTGAAAGGTTCACATTGAGGTTATTTTTGAACTTGTTGGGTAAATACAGGTGACTGGGTCGGTCTAGGTTGTGTAGAAGTGTTATTGGGTCCAGCCCCTTGGTTACTCTAAGAGAAATTAGGGTGGTTTTGCCAAGATGGGTTATAAAGACTAGATTGCAGTCCTTACCTTCCTCAGTTCTTGCTTTGGTTACCCACGTAATACACAGATTTTGGGTTTGATGGGTAATATTTGAACTAGTGCCCTTCCCCATAATAACATAGGCTACATTTTCGATTTGATCCGACGATTGAGCTGCAAAATTATCAAACCCATTAGTAGTAAAGTTTTTAAGCATTAAGGATATTGAGGATACCTGAGATGCAAGTGAAGTAAAAGCGTCCATTTCATGTACTGCAGCAACTCATCTTCATGACACTACTCGATTGGTTAGCTATTGGTAATTGTTATTAGAAATCCTCTCAATGATTTCATAAGCCTCGTTATAAGACTTAGAAAGGAGAGCACTGTTACCATAAGCATCCACTACCATCCTTGTGTGAGCATTAAGACTATTATAGGACGTTTTTAATTGGATACAATGAGAGATTTCGTGATGAGTGCTTCTTCATAATAGTTCTTTAAACCTTTCCCATGCCTCATGCAAGGACTCGTCATCCACCTATTGGAAGGTAGTGATCTCATTCTTTAACTAAGCATTCTTGCTAAATGGGAAGTACTTCATAAGGATAGGATTTTTAGCATGATTTGCTCTATTTCCTTGATCCAGATATTCAAAGTTCATCTTTTCAATCCTTCTCTAACTCTGTAACCTCCTAAACTTGGCCTAGACAATAGGACTAGACATTACCCACTAAAATGGCTAAGCTAACTTAGTTACCTTTGAAGACTTTAAATAAACTCATTCTAGAGAAAAATTGTAGTTGTACTTTTGTGCTAGTTTAAAACATTCATTTATTAGGTCAACTGGACTTAAGATTCATTTTATTGTTGATAGTGTTGTTTTAGTAAAAAAAATTTGCCTGTCGCTCATCTTTATAAAAACTCGATGTTAAACTAATGCAACGAAAAAAAACATTTTTCAAGTCATTTTGGAAACCTAGTTTACTTATCAATTTTTTTTCAAATACGATTCCTTTGCAATGTAGCGATAATTAGGGAACAATGTCAAATTTTATTTAAGTCAAATATCATGCATTTCACGATTCTTTTGCTTGAGTAATCCAAGCATGCAAAAATCCCTAAATGAAAAGTTACCAAGCCACAGGCTAGAAATAATTAAAAAAATTACAAACCAAAACCAATAGAGACTGATTAATACTTATTAAAAATAGTGTAAGGTCCAAGGTTTTTCTCCGTATGTCGGGTTCGGTCCTAGTTTCGAGGTTTACCTAAAACGTTAAACACTATGGGGGTGAGCTTATGAAAGCTCGGTATGGGTTGAATAGTTAATTAAACAGTCACAAATATAAAATATAGTGAAACATACTAGCATTAACAAAATAACATATAACCATCATTGAAATTTCAAAACACTACTTAGCCACTATCAAATCGATGTCACACAGTATATGGGTATGTACCATGTAACACCCCAAAGTAGGGCCTAAGAGCTTTAGGAATTTTGGCCTATATGAACTTAGAATTTCAAAAGGTTAGTACTCGATACTATTTTCTACTTTGGCATATTGATTGTTGAATCAATTTTTGAAAAAGTATTCTAGAAACTCTTAATTTTAGAGAAAGGACTAATTTACAATAGAGTCAAAATAGTAAGAATTTATGTTTCAATTAAAATAATTTTTAAAATTGAACCTCATACTTCAAGGACATTTTTTCTCTATGGACCTTATGAAATTTCCATTTTATGGATTTGATGTGATACTTGGTATGGATTGGTTAACTGAACATAAGGTTAGGGCAGATTTTGAGACTAAGCTGATTTCTTTGAGGAATAGTGATGGAATGGAAATAGTTGTGGTGGGTGAAAGATCTGGTTTTATGTCCAATATGGTTTCAGCTATGAAGGCTGAGAAGTTGATGGGTATAGGTTGTAAGGCTTACTTGGCTTATGTGATGACTTCAGTTAGTAAGGAGTTAAGAGTTTAGGATATTAGTACTGTTATGGATTTTCCTGAAGTGTTTCTAGAAGAGTTAGCAGGTTTGCCACCGGATTGGGAAGTGGAGTTTGGAATTGAGCTTTATCTTGGTACTGCATTGGTGCCTATTGCACCCTATTACATGGCACCAAAAGAGCTCAGGGAGTTAAGGATTCAATTGCATGAGTTGTCGAATATGAGGTTTATTCGACCAAGTGTATCCCTGTAAGGTGTACCGATTTTGTTTGTAAAGAAAAAGGATGGTACAATGAGGATGTGTGTTGATTATAGGCAATTAAACAAGTTAACTATTAAGAATAAGTGTCCCTTGCCATGAATTGATGACTTGTTTGATTAGTTTCAAGGTGTAACGGTGTTCTCGGAGATTGACTGAAGATCTGGGTATTACCAAATGTAAGTGAAGGAGTCGGATGTGTTGAAAACTGCTTTTAAGACTCGGTATGGGCGTTATAAGTTTTTAGTGATGCTGTATGGATTGACTAATGCTCCTACCGTGTTCATGGATTTGATGAATCGTGCGTTTCATTCATATTTGAATCAATTTGTAGTTGTCCTTATAAATGATATTTTAGTGTACTCTCATTTGGAGGAAGATCACGACGAGTATTTAAGGGTGATTTTGTAGATTTTTTGAAGTAAACAGTTGTATGCAAAGTTAAGTAAGTGTGAATTCTGGGTGAAAGAAGTGGCATTCTTAGGTCATCTTGTTTTAGCAGAAGGGATTCGAGTGGATCCTAAAAAGGTAGAGGCGATTTTGGAATGAAAGCTGCTTAAGAGTGTTACTGAAGTTTGAAGCTTCTTAGGCTTAGTTGGTTATTATCGTAGATTCATTGAATTATTTTTTCTTATTACGGCTCCTTTAACGAAAATACTTCAGAAAGATGTGGTGTTCAAGTGGACTGATGCTGGACAAAAGAGTTTTGATGAGCTTAAGGCAGTTTTGACTAAAGCACCAGTGTTCGTTCAACCGGAGCTTAGGAAAGACTTTGTAGTTTATAGCGATGCTGTATATTCGGTTCTTTGTTGCATTTTAACGCAAGAAGGTAAAGTTGTGGCTTATGCTTCAAGGCAGTTGAATACGCACGAACGAAACTATCCTACTCATGATTTGGAGCTTGCTACTGTGGTGTTTGCATTTAAGATTTAGCACCATTATATCTATGGAGATATGTGTGTTATCTACACTGATCAGAAGAGCCTTAAGTACCTCCTCACCCAAAAAGATTTGAATTGAAGGCAAAGGCGTTGGATTGAGCTTTGAAAAGATTATGATTGTGTGATTGAGTATCATCCTGGCAAGGTGAATGTAGTTGTTGATGCTTTAAGTAGGAAATCGTTGATAGAGTTGAGAGCTATGTTTGTGCTCTTGAGTTTAGCTAGTGATGGTGGTTTATGTACTGAACTTTAGGTGAAGTCGACTTTGTTGCAATAGATTAAGGAAAAACAGCCGTTAGATGGAGATTTTTTGAAGAGGATTCGACAGGTTGAGCAAGGTATTAAGAGAGACTTTGATGTTGATAGTGATAGTATCTTGAATTTTTGAAGTAGGTTGTGTGTGCCGCAAGATGTGGATTTAAGGCAACCGATCCTTATTAAGGCTGATAGTAGCCCTTAAGCTATGCATCCCAGTAGTGGTACAATGTATTATATTCTTCGTTGGATTTATTGGTGGCCTGAGTTAAAGCGTGATGTTACAGATTTTGTGGCTCGATGTTTGGTGTACAAAAAGGTGAAAGCTGAACATAAATTTCCTTCGGGGTTGATGCAACCTATTGCTATTCCTGAATGGAAGTGGGATAAGATTAGTATGAATTTTGTTTCGGGTTTGCCATTGACTCCTTCGAGGAAAGATTGGGTATAGGGTATAGTTGATTTATTTTCGAAGAGTGCGCATTTGTTAGCGGTGCAAACCAAATATTTGATGAAGTAGTTGGTAGAGTTGTATATTGCTGAGATTGTTCGTCTTCATGGGGTTCTAGTTTTGATTATTTCTGATAGGGATCCGAGATTTACTTCAAGGTTTTGGAAGAGTTTGCAAGAGGCTTTGGGATTGAAGCATACTTTCAGTATGGCTTATCACCCCTAAACTGATGGTCAATCTAAAAGGGTAATTCAAGTTCTAGAATATATATTGCGAAGCTGTGTGATCGAGTTTAGTGGTAGTTGGGAGCGATATTTGCCCTTAGCAAAGTTTGCTTACAACAACAGTTTCCAAGTGAGTATTCACATGGCACTGTTTGAGGCATTGTATGGTAGGAAGTTTGGAACTCCCTTGTGTTGGACTGAGTTAGATGAGAGGCGAGTTGTTGGGCTGGATTCAGTTCATGAGATTGAATGGAAGGTGAAACTAATTTCTTATCATTTGAAAGCAGCGTCTGATAAGCAGAAATCTTATGTTGATTTGAAATGTCGAGATATCGAGTTTCAAGTTGGCAATACGTTATTTTTGAAGGTTTCACCGTGGAAGAAAGTTTTGATATTTGGTTGGAAGGGTAAGTTATGTCCAAGATATATTGGACCTTATGAAGTTGTTGAGAAGGTTGGTTCTATAGCTTATCATCTCAAGTTGCCACCAGAGCTTGAACGAATTCATGATGCTTTTCATGTGTCTATGTTACAAAAGTATCGTTCAAAATCATCGCATATTGTGCCAGTTGAAGAAATTGAAATCCGTGATGACCTTTCTTATGAGGAAGAACCAATTGAAATTTTAGCTCGTGAAGAGAAGGTTTTACGTAATAAGAGATTTCTGTTGGTTAAAGTTTTGTGGCACAACCACAAGATTGAAGAGGCTAAATGGGAAATCGAGGAAGTGATGAAACAACAATATCCTTATTTGTTTAACTAAGGTAATTTCAAGGACAAAATTCTTTTTAGAGGGGGAGAATTGTAGCACCCTAAAGTAGTGCCTAGGAGTTTTAGGGGTATTTTAGGAATTTTGGCCTATATGAGGTCGGAATTTTGTAAGGTTAGTACTCGATAATGTTTTCAACTTTGGAATCTTAGCTCTTAAATTAATTTTTGAAAAAGTGTTCTAGAAATACTTAATTTTAGAGAAATGACAGATTTGTAATAGAAAAAAAAAGTGAGTATTTATGTGGAAATTAAACCAGTTTTTAAAATTGAACCTAAAAGTCACCTTCCACCTACAGTTTTCATGTTAAATTTTCCTCTCCTCTTCTTTGTGTCACCCCTTCTTCTTTTCGTCACTATTCCATTTATTTTTTATTCCCAAACCATAACACATTGATTTCCTATCATTCCTAAGTAAATTACCATAAAAAATCCCCAAGAAAAACACCCAAAACTCCATAGATTTCACCATCTTCTTCAAATGTAGGTTTTTTGGATTTACGTTGAAACTTATTCATTCTTTCAAAAAAGGTAACCACTCATGTATCCATTGGTTTATAATGTTATTTAGACTCTAAAACTAAATTAATAGCCCTCAAATCGTATGTTTTAAATAAAACCCAAAAATCGAACCATTAATGGTAGATTTCAGGATTTTGAGTCAAAATTTTGTTTCAAAGTGTTTTTCAACTTATTTTAGCATGATTAGAAGGTTTTTAAACTTACCTTGAAGTTTTGTTAATGATTTCTCATGTTTTAAAGAATTTTGTGAAAATTGCCTAAAAGATGTAAAAAAAATGTCAATACCATGAATTGAGTAGATTTGTCTAGTTTGAAGGTTGTGAATTAGGCGTGGATGATTAATTAGATGAACAGAACTAAAATTAAACAAAAATATTAAGTATAGACCGAGATATTAGAATTTAAAGTTTGATGTGTTAATAGTTTAAGTTACATGGGAGCTTAGCTTAAAGCTTGTGTGTTAGTTGCTTTGAATGAATTTTGGTGGATATTTGACTATGGTTGTTGTGTGATTTTTATGTGTAAAGCTTCGAAGTCGTTAGAGCTTGCCACAAGCTAGGGAAGCGTTAGTTGAGCTTTTGGCTTTTCGACTAAAGCATAAAGTGGTGAGTGTATGGGATTGCTACTCGTAAACACGAGTCATGTGTTAATTGGTAATTTAGATGTAGCCTAAACCCCTACTATAAGTTCTAAGTGTAAGTTTCTTTGAAATTCATAATTATCTTGTGATTTTGTGATTATGTATTGTGCATGAAAAGTGGTATGTGAATATAGTGACTATTGTGTAAAGTGCAATCATATATATGAAATGAATGTGTAATATATATGCTATATGACTATGCTAGAGTTTTGCAAAAGATGCTAATATGTAATGATAGCGCACGGATAATCGGTAAGTAATATATGTTGTTTTCGAATATTTTGGCCTTGTGATCTTGGAACCATTGGATATAGTTAGCATGCCATAGGATTGTGAGTACTCACTTATATGTTTAGTGGTTTTGGGTGCTGAGGCTCTGGGACATTTTTGGAGGGATAAAGAAATGAGAGCTAAGCTCTATTCAAGGAGATATGTGAGGGGTAATAAGGAGAGTGTTACCTAAATGCTTCATTTTTGGGACATGTTGGCTCTATGAGTCTATGTGGTGTAATGGAGATCCGTGTATCCGATGTGATGGCAGTGCTCACTATATGTTTCATAAAGCAACTACCACCTTTTCTCAATTTATCATATTTTATGTTATCATGTGGATTATGTTCTATGCTTGAGTAAGTATGTACTTGTGAGTAAATGATTGGTTGCGTTGCATGATGATATGTTTAAGTTCTGGAAATTCTTATTTTCACTGAGCTTGTTAAAGCTCACCCCCTCATTTCAACATATGCAGATTAGTGACGTCACGGTGTGGGCAGTGTGGTTTCAAAGGGAGTGATTCAAGGAAGATTGGTTGTTTATCGTAGGCGAACTATTATTTTTATTTGTATTAGGGAATTAGGCAATGTGGTAGAACTATTTTGGGTAATTTATTTTTAACCATTTTGATTTGGTTTCTAAGAATACCATGTTATTGCTATTACTTAGGATTGTAGACATTGATTTTGGCATGATGATTTGTGGTCAGACTTGTTTTTCACATTTTGTACTATTGATTAAGCCGTATGAATGGTTATTTAACTTAGTGACTGATACATATTGGTTAGAATCACATTTGGAGTGGCTTAGTTCACATATATTCTAAAAATTCATGTTCAGGGGCAGATGTATTGATTTTACGCTTTAAAAATGATACCTCTGCAAATTAAAGTGTACAGTAAAACAAAATAACATTTTGGTATCGATACCTTATCTCGAGTATCGGTACTCGAGGCTAAAGTATTGATATTTCGTAAGTGGTACCGATAATTTTTTATGCTTCAGGATTTTGGCTGAAAATAGTATGCTCAATTGGTATTGTTTTTCGATAACACTTAAGGAAAATATTGATACATGGATGTCTGTATCGATACCTACGAACATTTTTATGAAATGTTGCTAATTAGCCCTTATGCTTGATTCTGGCTATGTGTATGACCGATTAACGAATGATTTGCATGTACAATCGTTAATTAACTATTTGGACGACTTAACACTTGTACGGGTTAATGAAAGATGATTAGTTTGCTTGAATCTAACTTCCAATTCAATGTACACGAGACGAGACAGTGCTGTGACATCCCATATCAGGGCTTGGCGACTAGGTCTGGTATAAGGTGTTATATGCCATCAATCAATCGAGTAACAATCATTAATTTCAATACCATTCAATACAACACAATACAATACGTAGCATAAATCAATAATATTTGAGTATGTCGTGAGCATGATGTAATGAAATCTGCAACACACCACGAGTTCCCCAAAACCCGTCTGGAAAACTCCAACGAATGCGAGTATAGCACGATGTGGTAAAACCATCGAATAAAAAATAATGGAGTAAAATTGTCGAATAAAAAGTAATGCAATATAATCACCAATCCCCTCGATACTCCAAATGTAGTGCACTAACTATGAATAAATGCAGACTTAATATGTCACCCGTACTCCACGAAACTTAATATAACCAC
Organism: Gossypium hirsutum; assembly: GCF_007990345.1. Classification (NCBI taxonomy): domain Eukaryota; kingdom Viridiplantae; phylum Streptophyta; class Magnoliopsida; order Malvales; family Malvaceae; genus Gossypium; species Gossypium hirsutum. The sequence goes on from NC_053437.1 coordinate 54,284,560, forward strand.
GAACTTAATATGAATAAATGCAATATAATCACCAATCCCGTCGATACTCCAAATATCTCATCCCAATGCACATGTAATATCTCATACAATCTCATACATAGTCATAATTTAATACTTTTCACATTTAATTGAATGTTCAACATGCCCTAAATAATTGAATACTTTCAGTGAAAGGAATCAATGTCCTAACTTTCAAATTACCAAGAAGATGATATCATTCAACATTACACAATTTCACATACTTTTACGAATTTCCAATGTGCATGTATAGCAAGCTTTCCAATATAACATGGAAAATTTTATATGCAATTATATCATGCATAAACTCATATTTCAGAAAATCATGCCATACATACAACCAATCTCATACCAAATAACACAGTCATGCATCAAAGTATCAATCACATAATCACACTGTCAAACTAGAAACTTTGCTAGCACATTAATATTTTAGGGCTTAAAACGTACTTGATTTGGCCACTTACAAAATTAATAATTTGGCTATTAATCCAATCCAATCAGCAAACTAAATCATCAAATATAACATGATAAATTATCATTATAAAAAAAATTTATGAGTTTAGGGCCCACACCTTATTTTACACTTTTTCGCAGCACACTAGTGAATCTCTTGATTTCCTTAATAAGCCTCAAAACAAACCTATTAAAAATGAGTACAAATTAAATTAATTCACCTCTTAAAAATCCCCCTAAACACCCACTTATGGGTTAAAACCAAACTTCACAATTACAACTATTTTACGAATCCAAACTAGTTAGATTTCTTACACTATTCTAATGTGAATCGTACGCGCGAACGTCTTTCGGCTTTACTGTTAATTTTGGGCATTCGGGTCAGCACCTAACACATTTAAATACTAGAAAATCGGTATTCATATTGATTAAAACCCTTAATTTAATCAATATATAACCTTTACCCAATAACTATGTCGAAACAACAAACTAGTTTACATTTAATCACACTTACGCTTCCCAATTTGTGAGATCTGAATGGCCAATTGATCAAGAAATTCTTTCCTAATTGATAAGTGATTAAAGGATGATTAAGAGGGTTCAAGAAAAAAAATTAATTCTGGAAATTTGAGTAAAAGAATTTAGAAACAAAACAACCCCTTTTCTTGCACATAGGCGCACGCACCACCACTTATGGTGGGTAAAATTAGGGCTTATTCAAGAACGATTTTGAGGTCCTTTTAAAAGCTGGAAAAATACCTTTAAAATTCCCCAAAATTATAGATCTAGAAATTTAGGTTTTTAATTGACAAGATTAATTAAGAAATTCAAGGAAAAAGAGACCTTACACAAGCTAATTGAAAAGAGCGGCAATTGCACTCCTTAGCAACATTAGGAATAGATCTTGGAGACTCAAGATTTCATATTTAGGGATAATTTAATTATATAAAAATGACATCATTATGATGGGGGATATGATACAAAATCTTGTGGCAAAAAGAAACGAAAAAGATGATAAAACTAGGTGTTATGGGTGACAACAACAATGGAGAAAGAAAAAAATTGAAGAGAAAAGAAGAGAGGAGAGGGGTGGAATGGCTAAGGTGATTAAAAATAGAATAAAGGCTTCTTTTTTTGTGTCAAATTTAACATTTATACCTAGGATTACAAGGGTATCGACAACACAGACATTAAAAACAAGAGATTTTTGTAAAAATTAATTATTTCGCATGGGAAAGGATTTGAACTTCGAACTTCAATCTAATTTTCATGATTTTCAACTTATCAATTAACCACTAGGATATTTCCTTATTTTTGAAATAATTTTTCAATATTTATTTAAAAAAAAGGCGTGTCACATACTAGGGTTTGATGCAAAATTTGCAAAATAATAAAAATGATGCGGTAGAAAGGATTTGAACTTGGGTTTCAAGGAACGATTCACTAACACTGAACTAACAAACCAATCCTCATTTATTTCCTAAAAATACATAGATAATCTCAAATTTTAGGGCATGACCACTCTCTCTTAGTTTAAAAACCCGATTATACTAACCTTCAATTTTTTGGAGGTTACAATTCTCTCCTCAAAGAAATTTCGTCCTTGAAATTTTCCTAGTCATAAAAATTGTTACCCCTTTTCCTTCAAACCGGGCTACCAAGCTTTCACTATGCAACTCTGATTCCAAGACAATTCCAGACATTGCGTCTCTTTAAATTTCCAACATATATCTTGTAGATCTAATTACATAAATGTTACTAACAGATTCTGCTACCCCAATTCCCAATTTTAACAAAAACTCTACTGGATGACACTTACCACAATATCTACAAATCAAAACTTTAATTGATCTAATTGTTTCTCCAATAATAACTACTACAACATTTTGTTGAGGTCTGGCTTCTCTGGCCCATTTTAAAGGTCGTGGATTTAGACTAATGGAAGCAGACTCTCTCCTTTTTCGAACTATATTCTTTTCCTTTCTCTTGCACTCTAAGTGTTTACTCTCTTTCTCCATCTTAGTCCTTTCAACCGTAATCTTGAAAACCTATTCCAAGACTCAGAAAATCTCTTGGGACACTGCATCAAGTAACCTCCTGTCTTTCACCTTCAAAAGTAGGTACAATCATGGTGTCATTCGTCTTAGGGTAAGTGTAAACGGAAAAATATATAGAATTTTTCCTATGTAATTTATCACCTTTTTACTTAAATTCGTTGTTAAAACTAAGTAATTGTTTCATAAATTAATGAAATATGTGAAAATATGCAATTAGGACATAGAAATTATTAAAATGTGATTTTATGCTTTATTATATAGTTTTAATGCAATAAATGGCTTATTTTATATTAATTTGAATATATTATATTTTTTAAGACATAAAGTGGGTCATGCATAATTAATTAAATAATAAAATATAAAATTATATTTGGTCCTCTAACTTGTTGATTTATTTTGGACAGGTCTGATAGCTTTGCTGGATTACAAAACTCTCCAAATTGGAGACAAAGTCAACCCAATATTCGCTTGCACATGGCTGTCCATAAACCACTTTTTGGTTTAATTTCACAAGGTCCTTGAAGAGTTGAAGAAATTAGAGATTTACTTGAAGATTTGCACTTGACCGAGTCTCAGTCCTGAGTTGTTGTGGCACTCAAATTGACAAAAAATCAAGGAAATATCAGCTCAACTAACTAAAATTATGGTCGGCCACCCATGGAAGATGCTTCAAAAGATGGAAACTCCTATTTTTAGCAAACTATCTCTCACTCCTTACCTATAAATAAGACCCTCTCATTCCTTCATTCATCATCAATCAAGCATCATTCTCTCTTTTTCTCTTAGTCTTTTCCATTCCCACGCTTAGCATTATCTCTTCATGGAGATTTTAACAATTAAGCCTCTTAAAGAACCCTTGGTCGGCCACCTTAGAGAATCATCAGTGAAGGAGCAAAGCAAAGGAATGAAGGAGTCTCGTCAATCAGAGTCTTGGGTGACAGCCACTCTGAATTGGGTTTAATCTTTCTTTTCTTTAACTTAATATAAAGATGTTTGCTATGTGTTCTTTGTTCTTGTTTACAACAATGTTAGCTTAATTTTATTTGAGCTAGGATGATTACTTTGATTAAATAATATTTATTTGATTCATGTTTATAATATTTACGCCTCAATTGATCATGTTTTCAATTAAAATCAAGTCTATATTTTGTTCATACGTGATTGAAATGCACCTGAATTAGCTGAGCAATCCTAACCAGACGACATCTAATGGACGCATAGTTGAAATGTGCATGCTCAATTTATATCCTAACACGATTAAATTGTAGGTTGCATAACAACTCTAACCAAGCTCTGTTATCTGCATAGTTTTTAGATTTATGTGATTAAATTATTTCAAACCTAACACGTCCTTGTTACCTCACATGAATGCTAAGAAACCCTTAGTAAATAAGGATCGGTAAAATGTGTATTTACTACGTAAAGGATTCTAAAATGTCCTAATGTGGTTTCCAAACTCATGAAAGATCGAGTTGCCATGGAATGGTTTTCCGAATGTTATTAAGCATGTTGATAATAAATTGAGGTTAATTAAAGTAATTGTCCTAGTTTATTTATGTTATAATTGTTACAAATTGTGTTTAATTTTACTCAAATCTATTTCATTCATATAGTTTGCATACTTAGGATAATTTGCATTAGGGATCATTACATTTAGTTTAATATATTTTAAACACCACTTCTCAACTATATTGTGTTTTTATTTAGCAAATTGTTAATATAATTTTACAAATTAAGTGACTCAGCACAAATACAATCCATGTGGAGACGATAACTCGATCCTTACTTATTACTTGATAAAGATTGTGTACACTTTCACAACCTACGCGTTACAAGTTTTTGGCGCCGTTGCCGGGGATTGTCAACTGTTGCCATATTCATTTTTTTCGTGAATTTATTTATTTTCAATTTGATTTATTTCTAACATTACTAACTTATTCTTTTTAATTTTTGTGATTTTCTTTTCATGTGTTTATGAGCATAGATCGAATTATCGATTTACTCCCCGAACACCCTAAAATTGAGTGAACTTTCAGACAAAGAAGACGTGGACGAATAGCTCAAAGACAAGTCGAGATGGACCTTGAAAATCAGAATCAAGACCAAGGTAATGATGCCAATCATGTACGAGATCCTATCCTCATTGTCGATGATAGGGAACGTTGCATCAGACAATATGCTGTGCCACTTTTCAGTGAGTTAAACCCAGGAATTAGAAGGCCAGATATTGAGGCAACCTACTTTGAATTAAAACCAGTGATGTTTCAAATGCTACAAATGGTGGGTCAATTTAGTGGGATGCCCACGAAAGATCCACATCTCCATATTCGATTGTTTATAGAGGTGAGTGATTCATTCAAGATAGCTGGTGTGAGTGAAGATGAACTGAGGTTGAAGTTGTTTCCATACTCGTTGCGAGATCGAGCACGAGCATGGCTCAATTCATGGCCACCAAGTTCCATATCTACATGGCAAGAATTAGTAGAGAGATTTTTGGTTAAGTATTTCCCACCTAGCAAAAACACTAAGTTGAGGAACGAGATCACAACTTTCCAACAATTGGATGACGAGTCTTTGTATGAGGCTTTGGAGCGATTCAAGGAGTTACTTCGTAAGTGTCGGATTCCTCACTGTATCCAGTTGGAGACATTCTATAATGGTCTCAATGCACATACAAGATTGATGGTAGATGCATCCGCGAATGGTGCAATTTTGTCTAAGTCTTATAAGATCATTGAGAGGATCGTGAGTAATAACTATTAGTTGCCAACAAATCGAATAGCTTCAGAAAGACACGTAGTCAGAGTTCATGAAGTTGACTCCCTCACTTCGTTATCAGCTCAGGTATCGTCTATTTCCTCTATGTTAAAATAGTTAACCGCTAATAGTACCAATAATTTGGCAGCTGAGCCACCAAGTCCATTCGAAATAGTTTCCTGTGTGTACTATAGGGAAGGTCATTCCTTTAAGAAATTTCCATCAAATCCTTAGCTAGTGTACTAGGACCCCAGTCCAAGTTCTACAATCCTTCATGGCATAATCATCCTAAATTTTCTTGGAGCAACTAAGGAAATGGACCGAACAACTTATTGCAGCAAAAACCCAACCAATCTCAAAGGTTTATTCAGCAAGCTCCAAAACCACCTCAAGCTGAGGAATCAAACAGTTTGGAGAACTTGTTCAAAGCGTACATGGCAAGGAATGACGCTTTGATCCAAAGCCATGCAGCAACACTGAAAATTTTGGAAAACCAAATGGGTCAGTTAGCTACGGAGCTATGTAATAGGCCGCAAGGAACCTTGCCGAGTGATACTGAAAATCCATGAAATTTGGGTAAAGAACATATCAAGGCAGTGGCATTGTGAAATGGTAAAATTCTATAACCCCGATTGATTGATGTCGAAGATAAGCCTGTTGAGAAGAATCAACCAGCTATTGAAATTCCTACACCAAAGGAATCAGAAACTGCAAATTCTGACAAGGTAAACCTTAACTTAGTGAATTCAGGTATTTTAACATCTTCTTTGGATGCAGATTTACCTACTCAGAAAAGTTGTTCGGTTCAACAGAAAGTTCCATCACCTTCATATCTGCAAAGATTGTAGCAAAACAAGCAGAAACATGAGTTGTAATTTAAGAAATTTTTCGATGTTCTGAAGCAGTTACACATCAATATTTCGTTGGTAGAGGCTTTAGAACAAATGCTGAATTATGTGAAGTTTATGAAGGATATATTGTCTAAGAAGAAACGATTGAGTGAGTATGAGACTATTGCCTTGACAAAGGAGTGCAGTGCATTCCTGCAGACTATGTCCTGTAACATTGTTGAATCTTACTGTGGTAAAGCTTTGTGTGACTTATGAGTGAGTATCAACTTGATGCCTAAGTCTATTTTCAAGATGTTAGGGATAGGTGAAGTAAGACCTACAACTGTGAAGCTTCAGCTAGCGGATCGATCTTTAGCATATCCCGAAGGAAAGATCGGTATGTTTTGGTAAAAGTCGATAAATTTATTTTTCCTACTGATTTCATTGTCTTAGATTTTGAAGCAGACAAGGAAGTGCCGATCATCCTTAGGAGACCTTTCTTAGCCACGGGAAGAATGTTAATTGACGTGCAAAAAGGAGAACTCACCATGCGAGGTCAAAACGATCAGGTAACCTTTAATATTCTTAAAGCGATGAAATTTCCCGATCTGACAGAGGAGTGTTCAGTTATGGAAGAGATGGAAACTTTGGTTTCTATGGAAAGCAATTTTGAAGAAGATCAATTGGAGAAAGCCTTAGATCTTGACCCTTTGGAGGATGAAGAAGGTGAAGAAAACGTGGCTTGGATAGAAGCCAATCCAGGAAATTTTATTCAATCCACACGGTTTGAACCGTTGGAGTTAGAAGTCAGAGAATTTGTGCAACCCAAGTTGTCAATTGAAGAACCACCTAAACTTGAACTAAAGGTACTTTCTTCCCATTTGAAATACGTTTATTTAGGTGATTTTTCTATTTGCGTGTGATTATTTTAGCGGAACTGACGAAAGATCAAGAGGAGCAACTAATTACTGTTCTAAAGAAATTTAAGAAAGCAATTGGTTGGACCATAGCTGATATTCGAGGTATAAGCCCTTCTTTTTTCATGCATAAAATCATTTTAGAAAAAGGTGAAAAAGCTCGATTTGATGGGAAAATGAGGCTCAATCTTATTATGAAAGAAGTTGTGAGAAATGAAGTGATCAATCGGTTAGATGCAGTAATCATCTATCCTATTTCAGAAAGTTCATGGGTAAGTCCGGTGCAGTGTGTGTCGAAGAAAGCTGGAATCATGATTGTTAAAAATAAGCCTAACGAGTTAATTCCAATAAGAACTGTTACCGGTTGGAGAATCTGTATTGATTACAGAAAGTTGAACAAAGCCACTCGGAAGGACCATTTTCTGTTGCCTTTTATGGATCAGATGTTAGATCGACTGGCAGGTAATGAATTTTATTATTTTTTAGATGGCTATTCAGGATATAATCAAATAGTTGTAGCCCTGGATGACCAACATAAAACAACATTTACTTGTTCATACGGTACGTTTGCTTTTAGGCGAATGCCATTTGGCTTATGCAATGCACTTTCAAATTTCAACTATGCATGATGGCAATATTTACTGGTATGGTTGAAAATTTTGTTGAGGTTTTCATGGATGATTTTTCTATTTTTGGTAACACTTGTGATATCTGTTTGAGTAATTTGGCTAAGGTACTGAAGAGATGCGAAGACACAAATCTTGTCCTTAATTGGGAAAAATGTCATTTTATCGTCAAGGAAGGGATTGTCTTAGGTCATAAGATCTCAAAGAAAGGAATTAAAGTTGATAAAGCAAAGGTGGACGTAATTGAAAGATTACCGGCCCCAATGAATGTGAAAGGAGTTAGAGGTTTCTTAGGCCATGCCAATTTTTATCGAAGGTTTATCAAAGATTTCTCAAAAATTTCTAAACTGTTGTGTTTGTTGATAGACAAAGATACAATGTTTGATTTTAACAAAGCATGTTTGGAAGCTTTTGAATAGCTAAAGAAGCGGTTAATCTCAACCCTAATAATCATTACACCTGATTGGAACTAACCTTTTGAGTTGACGTGCGATGCAAGTGACTATGCCGTTGGAGCTGTGATGGATCAAAGAAGAAATAAAGTGTTTCACCCTGTTTACTATGCAAGTAAAACTTTGACGGCAGCCCAATGCAATTATACGGTAACCGAAAAAGAACTCTTCACTATAGTTTTTACTTTTGGCAAATTTCGCTCATATCTTATAGGTACCAAAGTTACAATATTTACTGACCATGCGGCCATTAAATACTTCCTCATGAAGAAAGATGCAAAACCAAGGCTAATTCGTTGGATACTTTTACTCCAAGAATTTGACCTTGAGATCCAATATAGAAAAGGTGTCGAAAATTAAATAGCTAATCATCTATCGAGGTTAGAGCAAGATGAGGTAACTTAGTCATGTGTGCCTATCAACGAGAATTACCCCGATGAAAACTTATTTGAGGTAAATCAAATCCATGAAATACCCTTCATGATACTCGATATTATCTTTTGGAGGATCCGTTTTTGTTTAAACAATGTTCAGATAATATAATCCAAAAGTGTGTGGCTGAAAACGAGATTGCTGAGATCTTGTATCATTGTCATTCATCTCCAAGTGGGGGACACTTTGGTGGTTCTCGTACTGCAGCAAAGATTTTGTAAGCAGGTTTCTTTTGGCTTACACTATTTAAAGATACTTATGCTTATGTGAAGAACTGTGATAAATGCCAAAGGACAGGAAATATATCAAGGAGGAATGAGATGCCCTTGACAAACATTTTAGAGATTGAATTTTTCGACGTATGGGGCATTGATTTCTTAGGCCCATTTCCTTCTTCGTATAGGAACAAATACATCTTAGTTGCTGTGGACTATGTATCCAAGTGGGTTGAAGCTAAAGCATACCCTACAAATGATGCTAAGGTAGTCATGCAATTCTTACATAAGCATGTGTTTACACGATTTGGGACATCAAGAGCTATTATTAGTGATGACGGTTCTAATTTTTTGAACAAATGGCTTAAGTGGTTGATTGAAAAATATGATGTGAAGCACAAGATTGCTACTGCCTATCACCCCCAGTCTAATTGGCAAGTTGAAAGAATGAGTCGCGAAATCAAAGGTATCCTTGAAAAGGTAGTACGTCCTAGCAGAAAATATTGGTCTCGAAGGCTCGATGATGCATTATGGGCCTATCGAACAACATTTAAGACTCCATTAGGAATGACTCCTTACCGGTTAGTCTATGGAAAGGCATGACATTTGCCATTAGAGTTGGACAATAAAGCTCACTGCGCTTTAAAGCAGTTGAACTTTGATCTTAAGCAAGCCGATGAGAGAAGGAGGTTACAACTTGATGAGTTGGAAGAGCTGAGGTTGTTTTCCTATGAGAATGCCAAAATGTGTAATGAAAGATCAAAAAGATGACATGATAGTCATATACAACCTCGCTAGTTTAAAGAAGGCTAAAAGGTTTTGTTGTTTAATTCAAGGTTGAAGTTATTTCCTGGGAAGTTTAAATCCCGATGGAAAGGACCTTATACCATCTATCGAGTTTATCCTTATAGAGCTATTGAATTATACGACAATTACAGAGGTACGTTTAAAGTTAATGGCCAACGTCTCAAACACTACTAGGATGGTGAAGTTGAGCGAATTGAATCCTCGCTCAAATTTACAGACCTTTAATTTTTTTATGAACTCATTTTGTAAATAAATAAATAATTAGAACTTATTTTCTTAACTCATTACATTTAATTAAATATGTCTAAGGAGATTGGAACTTAAGCAGGACCGCTATGACCCCTCCAACCTTTCCTAGGAATTAGTTTAATGTAGTTTGTTAAGAAGAAATTTTTTAATTAAGAATTAAATTTCATTTGTTCTGTTTAAATTTTAAATTTTTATGTTAATAAGGGGGTCAGATTTGGCCCAAGTACTAATCAGTTTCTTTTAGTAAGATACAGACTAAGTTTGAGGCTCAAGACAGGAAAAAAGAGGGAAAAATTCATGTCTTACCGTCACACCTATTGTTTGCCGCCCAAGTAACCCTAATAAAATTTGCCAAATTTTCGGGAAAAGATACCATGTCTCGTAAAAGAACCAGATCTTCAAAGACTACTCCTGAAAACCCGATTTTGATTGATGAAGAAGTGAAAGAGAGATTTGATTCAATCTTCAAGCATCAACCTATGATGCCGAAAAAAGGTTTTGACTTGTAGAGTAATGATTTGATGGTTGTTCCTATACCAATTAGAAAGAAAATCAATGCTCTCAAGTGGGAACAATTTTTGTGATGCTCGTTCACTTTCCAATGATGAACTAGTTCAAGAATTCTATGCTAGTTTGACTATGCAAGATGCTACTGAAGTCATCATTCGAAAGAAAAAGGTACCTCTTACTTCTAAGTCCATCAATGATTTGTTTAATTTACCTAATGTTGAAGAACATGAGTACTACCCTATGATGAACAATATCAATTGAGATTTTCTTCAACAAGTGCTTGATGTTGTGATAAATCCGGGATCCCAATGGATTATAAGAAAGTATGGGAGCCAATTCTTGTCAAAAAGAATACTTAAAACCAGTAGCAAAGGTATGGTTTTATTTCATTCACTACAGTTTTATGCCTATCTCATATAGTTCCACCATCTCGATGGAACGGATGCTTTGGTTATATGCAATTTTGACAGAAAAGTCCATTAACGTTGGGAAAATTATCCTCAAGGAGATTCACAATTGTGCTAAAAAGAAGGCAAGAAGTGCTTATTTCCCATCATTAATCACTTTACTTTGCTTAAAAGCCTATGTTAAAACACAAGCAAATCTGAAGGGTGATATGTTCAATGATGCATTACAAAGTATGATCTTGAAAGGTTAGTAGAGAGGGTGCATGAACTGAATCAAGGTGAGCAAGAAGAGCCAACTAAATCGGATACAGAGGAGTCAACAGATGGAGCTGAAATTGAAGCTAATTCACTCACAAACACTAAAGAGGAAGAATCTGATAAGGAACCGAACATTCCTGAACCAAGGGTTGAGCTAGAAGAAGAACCAGCCAATCTAAGTGTTGAACCTGAATATACAACTCCCATGTCAACTTCTGCAAGTACTTCAAAGAAATTGGAGTTGTCAAGTTTGATGGATATGTGCAAGTTCATGCACAATCAAAAAAAAACTTACTAGAAATATGCAAATATTAGAGATGACTCAATTAGAAATACTTTTAAGAATATCTCTAATACTTTTGTTCCTGAGTTCCCAGATTCAATCTTTGAGACAAGGACGGAAGGTACTGATGATGCAAGCGGAGATGGAGCTAAAGAAGACAAGGGGAATGAGTCAAAAAAATAAAATGGGGGATTCTTGTCCTGTTATTTATTTAATTATTTTTAGGTCTTTAGGAATTTATTTCTTTCATAATTATGATTTAATTTCTGCGGAATAAAACATAGCAAGCATGAACAAACTTAACACTTTTTTAGAAAGAATAAGACTAAGTGATGTGGTAATGAGAATGAACATGTCTAGGATTGGGTTATTAGGGAGCAGTCTAAATGACTCACCTCTCTTTCTTTACAACCTTACCTGGTGTTGAGTTTTCATTAATTACTTTGTTCTTGCAATGAGGACATTGCTTCTTTTTAAAAGGGGTAAGGCAAATAAATTACTCAAACTTTTAAAATTTTCAAGTATGGTTTAATCATTTCTTTCATAAGTATGTTTTAATAAATGAATGTTTAGAGGTATTCTTGTTACTGAGATAGTTTGTATGCAAATATGAATGATGATTTTATCTAAGTGAAAGTATGTTATCATGAAGACTGGAATGCTTGTATGATCTTAGCCTTAGTAATGTTTGCCATGAAAAATTAATTCTTTTGAGATTAAACATGTATGAAGGTTTATATCTTTAGAATTGACTTAGTAACTTTCTTAAGGCAAAATCCTAGGGGACATAAAAATCTTAAATAATATAGGCACTATTTCTTTGGATCGTTTGAGCCTTTTCAAGCCAACCCTATGATATTAGACCATTGAAACTATAATTTTGAGCTTAAAAGCCTGTATTTTTGCAATGAGTCTACATTATAAGCCAATTATCATCTTTTTAAAGCTATCCTAAATTTGTGCACCTATCTTAACTAAATTTGTCTTAGAAATCAACGTTTGAGGAAATTTTCATAAAGATATATGTGCTCATGCTTAAAAAAAGCGAAGAAAAGTTCACTCAGTCTCCAAAAAAAGAAAAAGGAAAAATGTATGAGTTCGAGCTCAAAATAAGTTTAGGGGTGTTCCAAAGGTTCACTTAAATAAAAAGGTTGTACTATGAGAAAACTAAGACAAAGTTAAAGGTTAAGATTTTTAAACTGAAATGTCTCATCTCTTAAAATCCCTACCTTTAACCGAGCTCCATTACAACCTTAAAAAAGACCTGTTGATTTGATGATTATGTCACCTACATTAGTGGAGAAGAAGTCCTAAGTTCAACATATGAAGATCATAAGCCTTGTGATTGTTTACTTGATTGATAGGAAATTATGCTGAAAGAAGAATGTTATCTATGGCTGTGACATACATGCAAACTATGATTCGTGTTGGCATATTTTGAAGCTTAGTATAATCTTAAGGAATGTTTGCATATGAATTACTTGTTAATAAAGAAGATCGATAAGCATGAAGTTATTAATGCATGATTATGGGACAAAGATTGATGTTGCTTACACAATTAGCAATTTTGCCTTAGCAAGACCTTTTGCTATGCATAAACATTACTCGGGACGAGCAATGATTTAAGTTTGAGGGTGTGTAAACGGAAAAATATATAGGATTTTTCCTATGTAATTTATCACCTTTTTACTTAACTCTGTTGTTAAAACTAAGTAATTGTTTAATAAATTAATGAAATATGTGAAAATATGAAATTAGGACATAGAAATTATTAAAATGTGATTTTATGATTTATTATATAGTTTTCATGCAATAAATGGCTTATTTTATATTAATTTGAATATATTATACTTTTTAAGACATAAAATGGGTCATGCATGATTAAATTAAATAATAAAATATAAAATTATATTTAATAATTCATTTTAAAATATTTCATTAATAATTTGGGTTTTAATTAATTAATTAAATTGGTTAAATTTAATTCTTTGGTCTTCTAACTTGTTGATTTATTTTGGACAGGTCTAATAGCGTTGCTGGATTACAAAACCATCCAAATTGGAGACCAAGTCAACCCAAAATTTGGCTGCACATGGCTATCCATAAACCACTTTTTGGTTTAATTGCACAAGGTCCTTGAAGAGTTGAAGAAATTAGAGATTTACCTGAATATTTGCACTTGGCCGAGTCTCAGTCCTGAGTTGTTGTGGCACTCAAATTGACCAAAAATCACTGAAATATTAGCTCAACTTACTAAAATTATGGTTGGCCACCCATGGAAGATGCTTCAAAAGATAGAAACTTGTATTTTTAGCAAACTATCTCTCTCTCCTCACCTATAAATAAGACCCTCTCATTCCTTCATTCATCATCCATCAAGCATCGTTCTCTCTTTTTCTTTTAGCCACTTCCATTCCCACGCCTAGCACCATCTCTTCGTAGAGATTTTAGCAATTAAGCCTCTTAAAGAACCCTTGGTTGGCCACCTTAGAGAACCATCAGCAAAGGAGCAAAGCAAAGGAAGGAAGGAGTCTCGTCAGTTAGAGTCTTGGGTGACAGCCACTCTGAATTGGGTTTAATCTTTCTTTTCTTTAACTTAATATAAAGATGTTTGCTATGTGTTCTTTTTTCTTGTTTACAACAATGTTAGCTTAATTTTATTTAAATTTTATTTAAGCTAGGATGGTTGCTTTGATTAAATAATATTTATTTGATTCATGCTTATAATGTTTGTGCCTCAATCGATCATGTTTTCAATTAAAATCAAGTTTGTATTTCGTTCATACGTGATTGAAATGCACCTGAATTAGCTGAGCGATCCTAACCAGACGACGGCTAATGGACGCATAATTGAAATGTGCATGTTCAATTTAGATCCTAAAACGATTAAATTGTAAGCTGCATAACAACTCTAACCAAGCTCTGTAATCTGCATAGTTTTTAGATTTGTGTGATTAAATTGTTTCAAACCTAACACGTCCCTGTTACCTCACACGAATGCTAAGAAACCCTTAGTAAATAAGGATTAGTAAAATGCGTATTTACTAAGTAAAGGATTCCGAAATGACCTAATATGGTTTCCAAACTCATGGAAGATCGAGTTGCCATGGAATGTTTTTTCGAATGTTATTAAGCATGTTGATAATAAATTGAGTTTAATTAAAGTAATTTTCCTAGCTTATTTATGTTATAATTGTTGCAAATTGTGTTTAATTTTACTCAAATCTATTTCATTCATATAGTTTGCATACTTAGGATAATTTGCATTAGGGATCATTGCATTTAGTTTAATATATTTTACACACCATTTCTCAACTATATTGTGTTTTTACTTACCAAATTGTTAATATAATTTTACAAATTAAGTGACTTAGCACAAATACAATCCCTGTGGAGACGATAACTCGATACTTACTTATTACTTGATAACGACTGTGTACACTTGCACAACCTATGCATTACAGTTAGGCACAATTCCTTGTGAAGCAAATAAATCAACTTGGATACGTCGACGATGAGCCCTATGGTTCCTCATTCTACATTTATTCATTATGTATCCTACAGACTTAAATTTGATCTACAGTTTTAGAAAAAATAATCGCTATCTAACTTCAGTCAATTTTAATTTTCCTATCTTAAAATTTCAAATAAAAATAAATAAATACTAAAATACTTCAATTCTATGTCTACAGTAATACACCTCAAGTGTTTACCTATAATTTAACAGTAGCTTTTTTATGGCAACCAGCATCGAAGTCTCTGACCTGTTTTTCTTTGTAGAATATCATTTTCAAAAATTCTCTGTGGCTTGTTTTTCTCAAATTTCCCCTTTCTCATGTATGCATGCATGCAGACTTATTTCAGAAAATGAACTTAGTCCTAGGTTTTCAACCTAAGCTCTAATACCACTTAATATAACCTCCCAAATTCGGTGTAGACGTTAGGGAAAAATTGAGAAGGCTACATTAGCCACTGAAATGGCTAAGCTAACTTACGTTACCTTTGAAGATTTTAAATAAACTAATTTAAGAGAAAAATCGTAGTTGTACTTTTGTATTAGTTTAAAACATTCATTTATTAGGTTAACTGCATTTAAGATTAATTTTATTGTTGATAGTGTTGTTTCAGTAAAAATTGTTTACTTATCGATCATCTTTGTAAAAACTCTATGTCAAACTAATGCAACGGAAAAAAAACCATTTTTCAGGTCATTTTGGAAACCTAGTTTCCTTATCAATTTGTTTTTCAAATATGGTTCCTTTGCAACGTAGCGATAATTAGGGAACAATGTCAAATTTTACTTAAGTTGGATATCATGCATTTCCCGATTATTCAGCTTGAGTAATCCATGAATGCAAAAAACCCCAAATGAAAAGTTACCAAGCCAAAGACCAGAAATAATTAAAAAATTTACAAACCAAAACTAATATAGACTGATTAATACTTATTAAAAATAGTCTGAGGTCCAAGGTGATTCTTCGTATGTCGGGTCTCGTCCTAGTTTCGAGGTTTACGTGAAAAGTTAAACACTATGGGGTGAGCTTATAAAAGTTCAGTGTGAGTCGAACAGTTATTTAAACAGACACGAATATCAAATACAATGAAACATACTAGCATTAACAGAAGAACACATAACCATCATTGGAATTTCATATCATTGCTTAGCCATTATTCAATCTATGTCACACAGTATATGAGCATGTGACAGCATTAATTTGAGTAACAATCATTAATTTCAGTACCATTCAACACAACACAATACAATACGTAGCATAAATCAATAACATTTGAGTATACCGTGAGCATGATGTAATGCAAAAAGGTTCCTAGCCAAACCATTCGCTACACACCACAAGTTCCTCAGAACCAATATGCCAAACTCGAACGAATGCAAGCAGAGCCACTGAATAACAATAACGCAGTAAAACTGCCACACAACAAATAATGCAATATAATGCAAATCCCCTTAGTACTCCAAATGCAATGCACTGACTACGAATAAATGTGGACTTAATATGCCACCGGTACTCTAGGGAACTGCTTCGTCAACCACAAAATATCTCATCCCAATGCACATGCAATATGTCATACAATCTCATATATAACCATAATTTAATACTTTTCACATTTAATTGACATGTTCAACATACCCTAAATAGTCAAATACTTTCAGTGAATGGAATCAATGTCCCAACTTTTAAATTACCATTAAGATGATATCATTCAACATTACCCAATTTCACACACTTTTACGAATTTCCAATGTGCATGTATAGCAACCTTTCCAATATAACATAGCAAATTTTCTATGCAATTATATCATGCATAAATTCATATTTCAGAAAATCATGTCATACATACAACCAATCTCATACCAATTAACACAATCATGCATCACAATATCAATCACATAATAACACTGTCAAGCTAGCAACTTTGCTAACACATAAATTTTTTAGGGCTTGAAATGTACCTGGTTCGGCCACATATAAAATTAATTATTTGGCTATCAGCTCAATCCATTCAGGAAGCTAAACCATCAAGTATAACATGGTTATTATCTTTATCAAACAAGTTTATGAGTTTAGGACCCACGCCTTATTTTACGCTTTTTCACAGCACACTAGTGAATCTTTCAATTTCCTTAATAAACCTTAAAACAAACATAAATTAAAAATGAGTATAAATTCAATTAATTCACCTCCTAAATAGGCCCCTAAACACCCACTTATGGGTTCAAACCAATCTTCACAATTACAATTATTTTACGAATCCAAACTAGTTAGATTTCTTACACTGTTCTAATGTGAATCGTATGCGCGAACGTCTTTTGGCTTTACGGTTGATTTGGGGCGTTCGAGTCAGCACCTAAGACATTTACATACAGTAAGATCAGTATCCATATTGTAACAGGAAGATTTCGACCCTAATCAGACATAGTGGTTTTGGGACCACAAATCTGAGTCGAAAAAATATTTTAATATTATTTTATGTGTTTATTATGTGTGACTTTGATTGAGTGAAATTTTCATGTTTTAATTTTGTCGTTTGAGTGACCGAATAAAGAAAATGGCTTAATTGCGTAAAATGAAAATTTAGGGGTTAAATCTAAAAGTACCTAATTGTTGTTTTCTTTATAAAATGGAGGATTTATGATGCAATAAGACCAATACATAGCTAATGGGCGACAAAGGACTAATATGACCTTATTATATATGTTTTGTATATTATTTATTAAAGGTTATTTTAGTAATATAATAAATGGTTCATATATGTTAAATTAAAACATGAAAAATGGCCATTATCATCATCTTTCTTGGCCGAATATAGCAAAGACGAAACCCATTCATGCTTGTTTAGGTTTCGACATTAAACTAGCTTGATTAAAGGTATGTTTTGCTTCAATTTTTAATAATTTTTACATTTTTGAGATCGTTGCTTTGAATACTTCAAAACCCATGTCTTAATTTTGTTAATTGATGATGATTTTGAAACATGCCATTGATGAATGTTTGAGTTTTATGATGTTAGTAGGTGAATTATGAAATATGTGTGTTAGATTAACATGTTTTGTTTTTGAATTTTTGGTGAATTTGAGTAATTGGGGATAGATTGTGAAAAAAAAATTTTGAGGGACTAAAATGTAAAATATATGAAATGTGTGGACTTGTATTAAGACAAGGAACATTCGGCCTTAGCAAGGTGTGTACAAATTTTGTGTATTTTGTGTTTTATGCACTAGGGACTAAATTGTAAAAATTGTAAAATGTCAGGGGCAAAATGGTGATTTGCCCATTTATGTGTTTTTGGACTTAATTGAATTATATTTAAATTAGTTTATTTTGAATACATTTAGATCAAGAAACAAAGAAATCAGAGTTGGATCGAGGAAAAACCAAAGTCGTCGATTAATCGTCCTATTCCGATTTTCATCGTCCGAGGTAAGTCTTTCAGCAAATAAATGTCGTTAAATTAGAATGTATATGAAATCTATATGCTGAATATATTGGTAGGGATTTTCACATGTTAGCCGAATGTATAATGGTTTATGAAATTTAAGTAAAAGTTCGATTTTATTGAGATACAATGTTTAAAACATTTAGAATGAATTTTAAAGAATGATTAGAACTTTCTATATATATGAATTATGTGTGAGATTGATTTGGTATCAGTGATAATCGAGTTTTTAGCCTAGCAGGCTTTATGCCGGTGAATTATTTCAGGCTTTATACCTAGCAGGCTTAATGTCGGTGTACCATATCAGGCTTTAAGCCTAGCAGGCTTGGTGCCGATATATCATGTTAAGATTTGTGCTTGGTAGGCTTTATGCCGAAGTGGTATCGAGTAAGATTAATGAGCTTAAATGATCAGGTATGAAATGTTAAATTACCTATTTGATAACTAGGTAAGTAAGTTGGTTGATTATATATAACAAAAATAATATATAATGCTATTATAAGTTTATATATGTATATAATAGATAGGTTCGGCCTTATGTAAAAATGTAGGTATATGAATGGAAGATTGTGTGTAAATGAATAACCATGTCAAGAATAACTTGAAATTTGTAATTGTATTATTAATGATTATATATGTAGGTATTCGGTTTTGATAAAATTTCTTATGAAATTATATGTTATATATACATTTGCTTAAAGCTTACTAAGCTAAGTTAGCTTACTTTTTGTTTTATTTGTCTTTGTTTTATAGATTTTAAGGTCGTTACGTGCTCGGGGATCATCGGTGAAGTCATTCACACTATCATCTATATTCGATACTTTTAAAAGTTTCATTAAGCACTTATGACATGTATAGGCTAGAATATATATATACTTTGTTCTGATTTTGGTTATGTATATAAAAGCCACACGAAAATGGCTTAACTTCTTTTGTTTGATCTTGGTATTGATACAAATGGTGGATGATAAAAAATGGAGGTTTACTTATATATATTCGGGTGTGGTTTAGTTTATAATATATGTATGTTTGGTATGTATTTTGTGTGGGATTTCTTGTGATATGAATCGAATGTAGCATGTATATGAAATAGAGGATATTAAGTTGAATATGTATAGACTAGTTTTGAAATTTGCTTAAATTCAAGAGTGTATGTAATATAGCATTGCGAATATGGCTTAACTTTCTTATTTGTGTTCGATTTTTGGGTTGAATTATGGCCTAAGCATATGTTAATTATAGTTTTAAACTTATACGGATAGTAACTATTTGGTAAGGCATGTATGTATATAGTGGTATTTATCTATGTATTTTGGTAATCAAGTGGTTGAGGTAAGTAGGTTTGAAACTTTTATTAAGATGAATAATGTTAGGTTTAAGTGACGTTGTTTTGTGATATATATATGTGATATGTATGATATATTTGAACTTAGTATTTATATAAGCAGTGGTTATGGTTTATAAATTGAAGAATGCTTATAGAGTTTAGTAGCTATTTATATTCAGTTAATTAATGGGATAAAATAGTGTCTATATGTGTTCGGTTGGGTATTGAATTGAAATTTGTAGTTTTGTTATCAAGTTGAAATGGCATGTTTCAACCGATTAGGTAATGTTTAGCTTTATAAAGATAATTAAAACATCAAAGAAATGTATACGTTATTTGCTATGATACAAAACCGAATGTACATTAGCTTGCTTTTTAAGATTATATAATTATATATGTAAGTAAGCTTGTAATTGGAAGTATTCATGCTTCGCATATGTTATATATGATCATAGTTAATAAGCCTTGTATTAAGTTTCGTAAAATTTTATTAAAAGTAGGTGTACTATTAATTATAAAGGGGTGTATAATAAAGATATTTATTATTCGAATACTTTAGTAGATTATGTATATTATTATAGCTATTGTAGCTAAATATGGTATACAATATGTTTGGTCATTGTTTAAAATTATTATTGCCGGATATATGTATATGAACAAATTAAATCTAGGTCATGTAACATAGTTGCTATGTGTGATTTTTGAGCATATTAATTTATATAATGATAATATTTTGTATGTAAAAAAAATAGTAAATGCCTATTTTGATCGGTGCTAGGTCCAGTAATACCTTGTAACCCTAATCCGGCGACGGATATGGGTTAGGGTGTTACACATATTGATTAAAATCTTTCATTTAATCAATCTATAACCTTTATCCAATAACTATGTCAAAACAACAAACTAGTTTGCATTTAATTGCACTTACGCTTCCCGATTTGTGAGATCCAAATGGCCAATTAATCAAGAACGTTTTTCCATAATTTATTTGTGATTAAAGGCTGATTAGGAGGGTTCAAGAACATAAATTAATTCTGGAAATAGATGGGCAAGAATTTAGAAACAAAACAACCCGCTCTTTTGCACCTAGGAGCACACACTACCACCAATGGTGGCCAAAATTAAGGCTGATTCAAGAGTGATTTTGAGATCCATTTAAAAGTTGGAAAAATAAATTTTAAATTCCCCAAAATTATATATCTGGAAAATTAGGTTTTTAATTGACAAGATTAATCAAGAAATCGAAGGAAAAAGAGACCTTACACAAGCTAATTGAAAATGGCAGCAATGACACTTCTTGGCAACGCTAGGAATTTTTCTTGGAGACTCAAGATTTCATATTTTGGGATAATTTAATTAGATAAAAATGGCATCAATATGATGGAGGAGATGATGCAAAATCTTGTGGCAAAAATAAACAAAAAAGATGATAAAACTAGGTGTTATGGGCAACAACAACAATAGAGAAAGGAAAAACAAATTTGAAGTGAAAAGAGGACAGGAGACCGGAGGACGGCTAGGGTGAGTAAAAATAGAATAAATGCTTTTAATTTTGTGTAAAATTTAACATTTATACCTAGGATTACAAGGGTATAGACGGCACACACATTAAAAATGAGGGATTTTACTAAAAATTAATTACTTTGCATAGGAAAGAATTCGAACTTGGAACCTCAATTTAATTTTTATGTTTTTCAATTTATCAATTAACCAATAGGCTATTTCCTTATTTTTGAAATAATTTTTCTATATTTATTTTAAAAACAAGGCATGTCACATACTTGGGTTTGAGGCAAATTTTGCAAATAATAAAAATGGTGCGATAGAAGGGATCTGAACTTAGGTTTCAAGAAACGTTTCACTAACACTTAACTAACAAACCAATACCTCATTTATTTCCTAAAAACGCATAGATAATCTCAAAATCTAGGCATGACCACTCACTTTTAGTTTACAAACCCAATTCTACTAACGCCCGATTTTTGGGATGTTGCAGACTTGTTTGTTTTCTTCTTTGTCGAAAATTCCTTTCAATCTTAGGGTCTATGGGAAGTAAGTCGATAATTCTATTAATACTCATAAACACTTGAAACAATAATAGAAAAATAATGGAATAAAAATTAAAAAGAAAGATAGACCAAAATGCAAAATTAATAATTTCACAAATAGTGTCTTTTAAAACAGTCCCCGACAACGGCGCCAAAAACATAGAACGATAGAAATGTGCAAGTGTACATAACCACAACGAGTAATAAAGTGACATGTACATGTCTAGTTATCATACCTAAAGGGATTATGAAAGAAAAATATTTATGAAAGAAAAATATTTATGAAATGTAAATCAAACACTTTGGTGATGGGAAAAATATGTTGTTTTGAAGAAGTGATTTAAAAACTAAAAATTAACTAAGTAATAAAAATAAAAAGTAAAAATCCCAATGAACGGTTTTAAAAAGATAAGTTTTAATCAAAATGACATAATTGTGTTAGATCAATTACATTTCTTAACTTAGAATTACTAAACCCATGTTCATGTTGTTATGAATATTTTCAAAACAACTTGGTAATTTGTTAGCTACTGCACATACGTCCTTACTCAATTAACTAATCTCTTGAACATTTCTCAATGCCAATTTAAACAATTAATCAATCTTCATAGGCACGTACAAGATTAAGTGAGGTAACAATATATTTCTATACTAAATCAGTTTAACCACAATAATCTTGCAAGTTCTGTAAGGCTTTAATACCATCGCTAATTTAACATTTAGCTACCTTAAAAGGTTAAATATGCACCAATTAAATACTGTGTCAATTAATTACAATTTCAATACGTTTAATAATTAATTCATTTGTTACCTTACATTTTATAATGCAAGTATAACATATGCATGATTTTATTTAATTGAACAACTTACCACGTCTTATAACATCACAACAATAATTCACATTCATAGTCACAACATAAACAAGAAAATTAAAAAGAAATGTACTAGGAAGCAAATCTAGTATTTCTTCAAAGCCAAACTTGTGCGCTCCTCTTCTTCTCTACTCATTCTATTAAATTGAGGCCTCTATGAACAGTTGAATGCTGCTATTCCAAGATGGAAAAAGGCTCTTTTTCAAGAGGGAAATCAACAAGGGAAATGGGAAAACAAGGAAGGGAATGGAAACGGAAAAAGTGAGAAAAATATAGAGATGTGTGGGAATGAATGGTGTCTTGAATGAGGTTAAAAAGTGGGTATTTATAGGTGGAATTGGCTACTAAAAATAGAAAATAATTGGCATCCATAGACTCTTCCTTCTCGGCCACAAAGGAGCAAGTTTGAATAATTCAAATTTTGCTATATTTAGCTTGGGGCAAATATTCAAAGGCACTAAAAGTGAAGGGGTTTGAATGGAGTTTAAAGAAACATCGAGGGTTGTTTTGAAAGTAATAAAATCAACTAAATAGCCTAATTTGGTCAGCTTATTGGACGGTTTTGGGCAGCCATTTCCCTTTTTGGATCAGTTTTTTTTATTAGCACAATTGGGCCTCCTTTCTAATTCATGTTATAATTAATAATTTTAACCCAACATGAAGTGAAATAAAATTAATGATAACATGTATTATATTCATTATTGGACCTTCTATTATTGGAAAAATTAATTAGCCTCTTTCTTGCTCCATTTTATGCAAAGAATCACTCAAACGGTTCAAACATTCCAAAGTGTCTGCCGAGCCAAATTTCACATTTTGTACAAAACTGTCAATAATAAATCGAATTTGTGAAAATATTCAATATGTTAATAATTTAAGTGAAATTTAATTATTTTATAATTAAAGTATGAATTTCGAAAAATTTTACTATGAAACTGCATAAATTAGAGCTTAAAAGGTGCTGAAAAAGTCTATATATTTTTGTGTTTCCACTTCCCTACAGTCTTACATATTATTTCATCAAATCATCATTTACTTTACACATAAACATAGTTGTCTTGACATACCTGAGAGCCTAAGTCAGGCTCGGCATATTATGCATACAGGGCTTCTTCTAAGTAAGTTGTTTGATAATCAACTGAATTGGGCTCTGATATCAAACTTTTAACTCCCTCAACCCGATCTGATTTTATAAATCTTGGCCTTGGGGATTACCACACATATACAGAAAAAAACTTAATCTACTTATACAATGTACAATTAATTACTACTTAACTACTCACCGACTCAGACTAATTTAGATATACATACACAATAGGTAAATACAACTGTGGTACATGATAATTTAATTACAAGAAATCATAATTGAAATCCTCATTTGTTACAGTTTTCCCAAAATTTTAATTTCTAAATAACATTTTTGACTTTGAACATGCCATCGAACATGCTATGTATGCATAATAACCCGATCCATCATTTTATTTGGTGTAACCCAGGCATCATCCCTCCTGGCGCCGACTCAAATTGTCTCACTTGAAACATAATACACACAAGATATTTTCATAAGAACTTTGTGAGGGAAACATCATTTACCTGAGCAAGACTTGCACTTTGTAACTGACGAATCATATTGCTCTTAACCTTTAACTTTATCTCTGGAAAGTACTTCCTCTAATTCTCTTCAATTCATTATTTCCAAACGAGTCACCTATCTTATATAATACTTTACCATGTTATCCATAGAGACATTATACCTTTCTGGTCTTACTTATTACACTTACAAACCATACTAATTACGCCAATCAACTTACTACAGTATCCGTCACAATGAACATTTCTTTTGGGTACGCCATAAAGGCATTTCTTTTAGTTTATCGCTACAAGTGCTATCCTTTCAGAGATCGCCAAAAAGGTTATTCTTTCATAATTTTCCACAAAGGCTATTCTTTCATAATTCATCATAAAAGCTATTCTTTCCTGTCATGTTTATGATATGGATTTGTCTAAACTCACAGTACGTCCTGGGACATACAACGAAACCCATTGGGTAATTACCATTCCTTAGTTCTTTTCAGAGGATGCCATGGCCATGAGCTTTTCCTTTAAGGTTTCATATCAATGTTCGTGTTTTTAGTCCTGACAAACCTTTTTAGACTCCACCGTTGTGAATAGACACAGACTCACTTGACAAACTCTTCATGCATTGTCATCATTTAAGACTTAACACTTTAATTCACTAACATACACCTAAACTAACACTAAACTCATAGCACACAATTCATGCATAAACATACAACCATACTTTGACATCAGTACTCATACACTATCCATTTCACATTCATGCACCAATCATCATGCACTCAGACTCATGTAATCATTTTGTCAAATGTATAAACAATCATCAGCTCCAATCATTTATATACCTCAATCAAATTACTAGATCATAAGTCATAACACACTTACCTAGAAGAATTATAAATGTTCATCTTAAGGATTTTCCTTGAAATTTTATATCTTTCTGCACTCAAACTTTACCTGGATACTCATCAATCCACTTTTAAGTAATGAAAGTTCTGCATATACTATCCTTGCTTTTGTATAATTTTTCATAAGTTTTACTTGTCCGCTAAACACTTCGGGTCTATCATTGTTCAATAAATCTTACACATACGATTCACAAATAGGAGCCAAAGTGGAGACTCACCTGACACCCACTTACAAAAGCTTGAATGTCAGGTCCAAACATCTGACTTCAAATCAGCAACAATCATTGCTCAAAGAACATAAAAGTATCATCAAAAACCCATTCATATACATTTCACAATGTTCTCAAACATTAACAACCTCAATGCAAAGCTCATTTTTCTTTAATCTTACTATTCACCAAAGTTAACAGACTTACTCTTCAGGATTCCACATGCATAACTAAAATATTCACTCAAGATATGATGAAAACTCCTACTTTAAATCTGATATTCAATTTCAACTCAAAGATAACAAACTGTATTCAACTTCAAGAGGAAGCCTACATCAACATCCTAATGGGAGGAAGAAGAAAAAGTCATTTTCTCAAGCCCATTTAACTAATACATATTTATAGATAAGACCTATGTTCCTATAGTGAAACTTGACACGTGTCACGCTCTTTCAAAATATCTTCATTAATGGTCTACAACTGTAAATGTGATTATAAATAAGAATTCAATATAAACAATATCCTGTTACTCTAACTAGAGGGTCCCTAACTACTACACTTACAATACAACTAGCACAGTAACTCTAGTAACATGGCGCACAACGCCTTAGGTGAGTACTCCTTCCATAGTCATCTCTTCTCTTGGTTGTTATCTCATTCCAACCAACATAAGGATTTATCATTAAACCACTCTCGACTTAAACATTGTTATGAATATGCTCATTTTGTATGTTGAAGGAAACTCTTGGGCAGATACTGCATCACCAAACATTTTAATTTGAGTCTACTTGCCAAAACTAGAGTGTTACAAAACATGTCACAAACATGAGCACGAAAATATAAATATTTTCTTAAACTGAATTTATATATAAATTATATTATGAATTAATAAACAATATGAACACAACTTGACTACTCATTTTATAAATAGAATGACAATAATAAATTATCGACATAATATCAAAATTGGCCCTAAAGTTTACATCTTTCGATATTTTGACCATAATTCTTGCTTCTTCTTTTTTGGAGCATTTTGGCCCATAACATTTAATTTTAAGTCGAATTACTTTTTTTAACAGAAAATGCTAATTGAGCTATTAAAAGTTAATTTTCCTAACGTGATGTTATAATGTGTAAACATTTTAAATTATGTTGTTTTAGCCACATCATTGAAAATGTTTGTACATCATATCTCCACATTAACACCAATAACTTTGAACAGACCAATCAGCATTTTATGTAAAAAAAATTGACTTAAAAGTAAACATTGAGGATCAAAATGATTAAAAAAAGGAATTAAGGCCAAAATGTCAAAAGTTATAAACGTTAGGGGCCAATTTTGACATGATGCCTAAATTATATTTTAACAATATAATATCGATTGAAAATAATATGAACACAACATAAAAAGGAATTACAAAATAAAACTAACATGGGAATGTAATTGATATAAAAGTTAAATGTGGTTTTAGTTGAAGTGGAAAATTTGAGATAGTAAATAATATGATGTTATGGGTTGAAATTTCATAGTTACCAAAAAAAAAAACATAAATGCCTTTAGAGTAGTATTTATTACTTTGTAAAATAAATAGATTTATGATAATTTCCTAACTGAATTGAGG
This sequence comes from Gossypium hirsutum, assembly GCF_007990345.1. NCBI lineage: Eukaryota > Viridiplantae > Streptophyta > Magnoliopsida > Malvales > Malvaceae > Gossypium > Gossypium hirsutum. The sequence goes on from NC_053437.1 coordinate 54,311,355, forward strand.
TCCAATGAAGTGTTATTTCTAATATTTTATAGAAGTAAAATATACGAGTTACTCTATATATGCCTATTTGTGTATTTGGTCCATAATTTTGTTTTATTTTTTTCGCTTTTCTGGTGGTATGAGAAGGAGAGACATGAAAAGGAAAAAGAGATGAAGAAAATGAGAAATGAAAGAGAATATATATATATATATAGTAGTTATTGATCATAATAAAAATGTAAGAAATCTTAATTTGGTAAAAATTGAAATATGCAAGCAACCAACCATTGATGATTAGATATGGTTACGATTTGCACAATTTTTAAAGAAATCATCAAATATTAACAAAATGACATGCATGAAATAATATTCAAGTTATATTGATACAATTGAAAGGTTAAATTTATGGATAAAAATGTATCAAAAACCTTTAAGTGTAAATTTTGATGGCAAAAGTCATCATAAAAAATGAACGCTGAAATTTCAAGCAGCAACTTAAATGTCAAAAAGGAAGGCAGATAAAAATCATCTTCATTTTGACTTTTTTTTTCATAGAATTATTTTGTTGACGAAATCATTATTCTCGTTGATATTAAGAGAATAACTTAAATATTTATTAAAACTATGGTAAAGAAAAGAAAGAAAATGTAGGATCATAGGTTAAATGAAATTGTCATAAAAAACAATTAAAAGTTAGAAAATGCAATCTAAAAAATAAAATGCAGCAAAAAAATTTAAGCATGCATATAAATTAAATTCTACAATTTGCTCACTTCCTTTAATCATTATATTAAGGTGGATGGAAATCTGGGTCTGCTTTCATTTCAGTTTTAATTCAGATTTGGTGTTCTTTTTCCATTTTGCTTGTCTAAGATTTTTGTATTTACAAGACTTTAGCTCATTTAGGTATGATGTAAATTTATTTATGAAGATTTTAATAATTTTTTCTAGTTTGATTTCTATTTTATAAAAGATATACAATGAGAATCTTAGTTGTTTTGATTGCAAATTGCAAATTTCATTTTCTATTAATAATTTTGAATCGAGTTTTAATTATGAATTATAGGATAAGACATGATTAAATGATACAAAATCAAAGTGAAAGATAATATAAGACTAAATGATACCACTGATTAACAAATATTGTGGAGCCACTAATTCTTTCACAGATTAAGAATATACTCCTTTATTACTTTTATTATTGGATTTCAGTATTCTGCAATTGGGTTTAGTAATGATACAAAGTAACATTGAACTCGAGACTAGCATTCCCGGTCGTGGCATTGGAAGAAGTGGCCCGCAATAGAGTAAACCCTTTGGCCATCCTAAACGCACCTCTCCCTCCCACTATTGCCATTTCACGAATTGTGCCGCGGCTAGGAACAAAATCTGTGGGGGGATATCGTGAGAACAAACTGAAGGAGCTCCCATTGAACCTGCCAGTGGTAAATCCAAAATCAGCATAAAAATAATTGCAGTGAACTTGGCAGGGTCGTGACTTAATGCTAAGTACATCCCTTGGGCGTTTCCAATGACCGTGGATGTTAGATCTGGCCCTACAGTGAGGGGATCATTCATTATACAAGCTTCCATATGGGGAAGGGGAAAAGAAATTATCGGTGATGTTAGCGTGAGCTATCAAGACTGTAGTAGGATTATTTCCAACGAGAATATCGTGGTAGAAAAAGTGGAGTCGGGTCACCTTTTCCACCATAGCATGTGGCTTAACATTTTCGTAGTATTGGCCATAGACTGGTGTATTAGAGAATAGAAGTAGTTAGTCAGTTAGTGAGGTTGTTACTCAATTCAGAAAGCCTTTATATACTGTACATTAAGAATAAACAACAAGAAGTTTATTCTATTATTTCACTCTCTGCTTCTTTCTGTTTGGATAGTTGTTTTCTTACTTTACCTAGTTCTTTCATGGTATCATACGCCAAGTGATTCTGGTCATTGCTTCTCATGGCTTCCGCTGATTCAGCGTCCGGTGAACCTAGCTCCGGTGTATTTGCTGCCGATCGAGTCACAACAGTTCTTCCTCGACATGAAGTGGTCAAACTCGATGAAGGTACTTACCTTCAATGGCGTAAACAGGTAAAGCTGATTGTTAATGGCTATGGACTCGCAGGTTTTTTAGATGGCACTGTTGCTCCGCCGTCGCGATTCATCGCTCTACCTGATTGATCTCGTGCTCCAAATTCGGCGGCTCAAGTCTTTACGCAGCAAGATCAACTGCTAATGTCCTGGCTTCTTTCTACTGTAACTTCCTCTCATCAATCCTCCTTTGATGATGCTTGCACGGCGTGTGACATATGGAGCATGGCCGGTAATCTTTTTGCCGCTGATACGGGGGCCAAGCAGTCGAGGATTCGGCATGAACTTCACGCGTTGAAGAAAGGTAATCTTTCGATTAAGGCGTATGTTGCTCGGATTAAAGATTTATGTGCTATGCTAGATGCTTCTGGCTCTCGTATCTCCGATGAAGAAAAGATCGAAGTGGTGCTTGCGGGTTTGCCGTCGGAGTTTGAGGCGGTTATCTCCTCTGCTCGTTTGTCGCCTGTAGTTCTGCCGTTGCAACGTCTGGTGGATGCGCTAGTCGATTGTGAAAGTCGTCAAGATCGAGTGTTGCAGGAGGTCAGTTTGAACGCGAATCTTGTTGAAAATGAGCTATCGGTGGAAGGGGCCGGTCGTGGAGGTCGTGCGTCTGTTCGTGGTCGTGGCCGGTTCATCAGATCTCGTGTTCAATGCCAGATCTGCAGTCGGTTTGGTCATGTGGCTCAAAAATGCTATTATCGGTATCACTGAGACTCAAATGAAATGTCTGGTGTTGAAGGTTGTGATTCTGGAACTTTTGTGCAAAATGGTGATGAACAGATGGTTGTTCCTCATCAGAAGAGTCAAAGAATTTTTTATGGTCAAGGGAGTCATGCTGGTCAAAATAGATATGTTAGTCAAAATGTGTGTGCTGGCATGCAAAATAGGTCATTACCACGTGGGCCACATGTGTTCAATGCACAAAATGATGCCTACAAGCCCAGTTTGTCTAAATTCGGTCATGATGCTGGGCAAGGGTATAGTGGAGACACTTTACACGGGTTCACTACTGGAAATGGACAGTGGCGCAGTTCTAGTGGAAACAAATCCCATGGACAAAATGTCCAGTTTAATGATGGACCGAATGTTCAACACTCTTCTCATGGACCGAATGTTCAGTTTAATGCTGGGCCGAATTTTGTACCATCCTCTAATTTTGTTCAACTTGATCAAGATGATCCCGGCTCGCCTGAACTGATTGGTGATGGACTAGGTGTTGGCGGTCCGGTTCTGAAATTTACCAAACCGCGTGCTAGGGTCTATACCGGATCTAATCCATGTATTGGGCTTCCACGGCTAGGGGATTTACATGCGTCTGATTATTCTGATCCTTCAGTATCAGATTCTCATGTTAATACGGCTCAGCTTGCATCCAGTACTGGTAATGATGATTCGTACATTCCAGTGTGCGGTGGCACCACGTCTTGGTATCCTAACTCGGGAGCAAGTCATCATGTCTGTCGTGATGTGTCAGATTTACGTAATGTCACGCCATACTCAGGTAAGTCATCTCTTTTAATGGGTGATGGTACTCCTGCGGCAATTTCATCAATTGGTACGGCTATTTTACCTACTCAAGATAAATCATTACGGTTATCAAATGTTTTATGTGTGCCACGTATACGGAAAAATCTCTTATCTGTCTCACAGTTTGCTCGTGATAATGATGTGTTTTTTGAGTTTCACCCTACCTATTGTGTTATTAAGGATACGGTGACTCGGGAGATATTGCTGACGGGCCGCATTCATGATGGTCTATATCAGTTTTCTGTCCCAGCGGTTTCTACGTTGCCTACGACTACTCCGTTTGTTGCTCATTCTCAAGTTCCACATACAGTTTCAACTACTTCTGTATTTGCTTTATGGCATAATCGTTTAGGCCACCCGTCGACTTCTGTGGTCAAAAATATTCTAAATAAATGTAATGTTGTTTCAAATAAAATTGGCCTGGATGGTATATGTACTGCGTGTCAAAAAGGCAGGTCACATAAGTTGCCTTTCTCCCCTTCGACTACTAGCTATCGTCCTTTTGAATTGGTTGTGTCTGATCTTTGGGGTCCTGCACCTGTTGCATGTGGTGATAAGAGATATTATGTTTCGTTTATTGATATGTGTACCAGGTTTACTTGGGTTTATCTTTTACGTCAAAAAGCTCAAGCACTTGGATGTTTTACTCAGTTTCAACAGTTGATTAAGACACAGTTTGGCAAGTCTATTAAGCAGTTTCAGAGCGATTGGGGAGGTGAATATCGTGGGTTTACGTCTGTCTTAGAATCTCAGGGGATCATTCATCGACTCACCTGTCCGTATACTTCAGAACAAAATGGAGTAGCCGAGCGAAAACATCGTCACATTGTTGAAATGGGGATTACGTTGTTGGCTCATGCAAATTTGCCTATGGAATACTGGGGGTATGCGTTTTGTTGTGCGGTTCATCTCATAAATCGACTTCCCACGGTTGTACTTCAGGACAGTTCTCCGTTTAAAGAACTGTATGGAAGTGATCCGACCTATGATCATCTTCGAGTGTTTGGTTGCTGTTGTTATCCTTACTTACGTTCGTTTGTGGGTCGTAAGTTGGAATTTCGGTCTCAGCCGTTAACTTTTTTGGGCTACAGTCCTCGTCACAAGGGGTATCAATGTCTTTTACCAGATGGTAAGGTTATAATTTCAAGGCATGTGGTCTTTGATGAGCAGAGGTTTTTGTTTACCGAGACTAGTTCAGACAAGTCTGTATCAACAACCGGTCAGACTAGTTCGACAGTTGTTCCTCTTGTATGGCCACCTTCATCCTCGACTCTTGAGCCATGCATGATGACACCGTCGGTACAAGGGGTGTCGTCTCAGCCTACTGATCCTGTATTAGATGTTAGTGTGGAGCAGCCCCAGTCTCATGATCCTTCAACTGATGTTAGGACTGGGTTGGGTAGTCTTCCAGCTCATAATTATTCAGCTAATGATGGAACTGAGTTGAGTGATCTTCCATCAGAGCATGGCTCGGGATTCTCCAGTGATACCAATGCTCTCTCTTCGTCTAATATGGGACTGTCTGCAGGTGTTTCGTCGGCATCTGATGGTCAGGTTAATAGGACAGCTGTGGGCAATACTCACCCAATGGTTACTCGCGCTAAAGCAGGGGTTTACAAGCCTAAGGTTTTAAGTGTTGAAGCTGTTGAACCGACTACAATTGAAGAAGCTTTGGCTACTGTTGAGTGGCGCACTGCTGCGCAAGATGAGTATAATGCTCTTATGCGTAATTCCACATGGGAGCTCGTTCCTGCTCCATATAATCGTAAGGTCATTGGGTGCAAATGGTTGTTCCGAATCAAGAAGAATTCTGATGGCACTATTGCTCGATATAAGGCTCGATTAGTTACAAAAGGTTGCTCTCAAGTTCCGGGTTGTGATTTTAAGGAAACGTTTAGTCCAGTGGTCAAACCGGCTACTATCAGAGTTATTTTGTCTATTGCTGTGTCTAGGGGGTTGGTCACTTCGACAAGTGGATGTGAATAATGCGTTTCTAAATGGTGACCTTGACACTGAAGTTTTTATGCATCAACCTCCCGGTTATGTTCAATATGGCTCAGATGGCAGACCTTTGGTGTGTCGCTTGAAGAAAGCGTTGTATGGTCTTCGTCAGGCTCCTCGTGCCTGGTTTGAAAGGCTAAAAGGATTTCTAGTCTCCGTGGGGTTTGTAGTTTCAAAGTCTGATGTTTCCTTGTTTGTTCGAGTTGTACCAGCGTCAACATTATATGTGCTTGTGTACGTTGATGATATTATTATCACTGGAGATATGCCTTCTGTCATAGAGTGGTTTGTTAATTTGCTGAATAGTGAGTTCTCGCTTAAGGACATGGGTGATCTTCATTATTTTATTGGGATAGAGGTTAATCGTTCTTCGTTAGGTTGCCTTCATCTTTGTCAGAAGAAGTATATACGTGATATTCTTATACGTTGTTCGATGGAGAATGCAAAGAGTGTTCATGCACCGATGGTTAGTTCCTCTGTTATGACTCGCGATGGTGGTGAGCGGCTACAGGATCCGACTGAATACAGGAGTCTTGCAGGAGCATTACAGTATGTCACTCTTACGCGGCCTGATGTTGCCTATGCTGTTAATCGAATATGTCAATTTATGCATTGTCCTACTTCCATTCATATGACTGCCCTGAAGCGCATTTTGAGGTATTTAGGTGGTACGATTGATTTTGGAATTGTGTTTCGTCCATCCACTAGTTTGTACTTAGTTGGATATGCTGATGCAAACTGGGGATTAGATTTTGATGACCGGAGGTCTACTACTGGATACTGTGTTTATTTCGGACATACACCTGTGTCATGGTGTACGAAGAAACAACAGGTTGTTGCTCGGTCTACTGCTGAGGCAGAATACCGAAGTCTTGCTGCAGTTACTAGTGAGGTTACGTGGCTTTTGTCGCTACTTAAAGAATTACATGCTCAGTCTAATAGTGTTCCTCAAATTTGGTGTGACAGTTCTGGGGCGGTTGCAGTTGCTGCAAATCCTATTCTTCATTCAAAGTTTAAGCATGTTGAGTTAGATTTATTTTTTGTTCGTGAAAAGGTTGCTGATGGCACGGTTGCTGTTGGAGAAGTTCCAGCGTGTGATCAGGTCGCTGATGTTCTCACTAAGCCCATTTCGTCATCGAGTTTTACTCGTTTTCGGAGTTTTCTACGGGTCTTGCCTGTAGAGAAGATGGATGAATATTAGAGAATAGAAGTAGTTAGTCAGTTAGTGAGGTTGTTACTCAATTCAGAAAGCCTTTATATACTGTACATTAAGAATTAAGAGGTAGGCAAATTTGAATAAACAACAAGAAGTTTATTCTATTATTTCACTCTCTGCTTCTTTCTGTTTGGATAGTTGTTTTCTTACTTTACCTAGTTCTTTCATGGTGCAATGGCGAGGCAAAATATCATTCCCCATGGAAATATCGCCTGTTTTTTCATTTTTCTTCACAATGTTCACCTCAACAATATTTGGATTTGACACCTCAAAATAAAGAAAAAAAAAAGTGAACGGTTGGTCTTGTGCTTCTTGTTGCACACCGTAGGGCTTTAAATAGAATGTATGAAAGCAGGGAGTTATTGTTCCGTACTTTATTTTCATAAATCATATGGATCAAATTCTAGAAAAACATAATATGAAAAGTTAATTAAATCATGTCACAACAAAAAGAACAAAAACAAGACAGAAAAATAATTATTATAAAAATATATTAAACGAATTATTATTGTGAAAATTTCTTATAAAACATAAACTTAGATAGCACTATAAACATAAAAAAATAACACAAAATTAATTAAAAACATAAATTTATTAACACCAAATTATAGGATGGGTGAAAGAAAGAGAGAAAAGAAAATAGAAAATAATAAAGAGAGAAAATATTGCGTGTATTTTTTGTATTTATATATTTTTACATATTAATAATTTATTTTTATGTATTTTATCATCTTTATATGAATTTATGTTATTTTTGTGTTGTATCTTAGTTTATATTGTTTTATTTTCTAAAACATCTAATTATAGAAAATTATTTAAATAATGCCATAGTGTTCCATAAAAAATATTATGTAGCTTAGTTAATTTTGAAATGTAATATATTGAATTAATTTTTCCACACGTGACTTGCAAATTGATTTAGAATTTATAATTGATCAATTAAAAATTTTAAAAAGGAAAATTATTATAATAAATTATTTTCTTTTAAAATAATATATTTAAAAGGTTGAACCCATACATCATTTGTAAGTCGATTTAGGATTGATACATGATTTACATGCAATTTTCTTTTTGTTTATTTTTATATAATATATGTATGTATTAGCTAGTTTATACTTTCACTTTTGGGTGATTAAAACGTGGTGTATTCACATCCCACTAAAAAGTAATTATTTTAAAATGATATATTTATAATAATTGGTGTAGGCTTTAACTCGTGCATTAATTTAAAATCTATATTCAATTATAGATAAATAAATAATAAATTTAAATTTCATAAATAATAAAAAATATTATTTATATTTAATTATGTTTAAATAAAATTAATAATATTTATTTTAAGTCATTTAACATTTTTATTTTATATTAGTGATAATATGTTATTTTATTATTAATTGATATATAAAATTTATGTGTCACATTTTATTATTAGAAGTTTGAGCCTCATTTTATGGAGGGTGTTATTTTCTCCCTCTCACTCCCTTTTTTCTTTTTTTTTTTTTCACATTGGGGTCGGGTGTGATGGGAGAAGGGAAGGAAATGAAAGAGAGAAAGGTACAGAACAGAAAGAAAGAAGGAAAGCGAGAAGGGAAAGAACTTAAGAATTAAGGTAACAATTTTTTTTTTGTGAATTACGATAATAGGGTAAAACTCAAACAATAAATGTGACTAGCGCGACTAAAATCTAAGCCACACCTGAAGCAACGAACACCCTTAATTAATAGGCCATCACATGGGTTCTAAGATAATATTTTTATTTTACATTTTGATTATTTTTGTCGGTAAAAGAAAATTTTATTACTTAAATTATGAAAAACACAATATAAATGGATATAAAAAAATGATAAAAGATAAACTAAAACATAACATATCACAAAAACAATAAAAACATGATACAAATCATCAACTTGTAAAAATCTATATAAAATAATTGTTAATACATTAGAATTTATATAAATGGGTGAGTTAATCAATATTTTATCTCTCTTTTAAGCGATACTCAAATTAATTTTCAGTCTAACTGATTAATCCGACCCGATTCAATCATTATATTATGTATTATTGTATTTTGACATTAATCATATTTTCATATTATTTTTTCCGTTGTATTTATTTTAGAGAATTTTTTATTTTATTGTTTTATTATTTATTTAAATTGATTGCGGTATTAGTTTGTTTACATTAGTTGTATAAGTTGACTTACAGATTAATTTAAGATTCACAGCCAATCATTTAAAATAATTAAAAAAGGAAAAATATTTAAAAAATTATTATTTATTTATTTATAATGATGTATTTAAAGGATTCAATCCATGCCTTTGAATTCTAATCAATACTTGATCTGCTTTGCGAAATTGGACTATTGACCACTTCCAGATGTGAAAACGTTTGGACTAGAAATATTGCAGCAAAATAGATAAATAATTAAACAGCGGTATCTGCAAGTATACGGGTCAAGTTGTAATATAAATTAATGTTACAACGAAACACTTTGGGAAGTATTCCGAGGATCGTACTCAAGGGAGATTGAATTAAACCTAAATTAACTCTCTACACTAATAGGGTTAAATAGTATCGATTTAAAATTATATTACGAAAATCAAATTAAAATGGATTAATTAAACTAACATAAAATTGTCTAGAATTAAAATCAACCAATTAAAAATCGAATAAATCCAATAAAATGAGCAGGGGATTAACTCACTTCAGTGCTCTTAATTAATTTCAGAATTTGGGTGTTATCGAGTTATGTAACAGCCTATTTTTCAGTGGTGTCGGAAATAGTAGTTTCGGGGCCACCAAATCCTACTAGTAAGTTCCTAAATATTATTGTGTAAAATTTGCGAGTCGATTATGGTTTTTAAAAGATTTTTGATATGGTAATTTAGGCTATTCTAATGATTAATTAAGTTCAAGCGATAAGACTCTTAGGTTAAGTGGTTTTAGAAAATGAGGTATTAGGACCTCGTTTCAATAAACCGAGCAATAAATATTTTTATAAATATTTATAGAGTGCCATTAAAATGGTATTAAAGTTTCGTTGAAAAATTTTAACGTTTCGATAGTTAATTAATTAAAAATGACTAAATCGTAAAAGATGTAAAATTTGATCAATATTTGATTTGAGTGATTAAATGAATAAAGGAAAAGGGACTTGAATGGTAATTAGACCATTTAAGAATGTAGTGGACGGTTTTGGGCAGCTAAAAGCATGAAAATTTGATGATTACTAAATAGACAAAATGATAATTTGATAATTAAATTAAATAAAATAAAAACCTAAATGTTATATCATCATTTTCATGTCTTCTTCACGAATTGAGAGAAGAAAGCAACCATGGTTATACCTTCAAGCTTCTGCCATGCTTTGGATGATGCATCTAAGTCCGATTTAGCCTTGTTTTTAATAATTTTTATATTTTTCAGATTGTTGCAACTAGGTCCAGCTAGCCCGCACCTTTGATTTTGAAACTGTTTAAGATTTTGAATGTTTTCATTGATGAAACTTGTGATCTTAGATGTTAAATGATGAATTTGAGATGTTATTTTTTATTTAAAAGTATTTTATTAAGTGATTTTTGATGAATTTATCGGTTAGGAACTAAATTATTGAAATAGTAAAAATACAAGGAGTTGATGTGAAATTGTTGCAATAATGGGCTGTATTGGATGCCATAAGTATTTTTCTAGGCTCAATTTTGGGTAAAAATGGTAAATTGCATGTTTTAGTTTCAGGGACTAAATTGAATAAAAGTAAAACTTTAGGGGCAATTTTGTAAAAATGTAAAAAGGATGAATTTGCATAAAATAAATTATTGTACTATCTAAATTAATAGAGTGAATGAAATTATTAATTTAGATCAAGATCGGGTGGAAAATCGAGGAGAATGAAAAATTAACAAAATGCTCTTGTTCTTTGACATTTTTTGCAATTTATTCAGGTAAGTTCGAACGGTTTAGAATTTAACATCAGTATGAACTATTGAGTAGATTAACATGGTACAATATATATTTGATTTTAATTATTGATAATAAATGGTAATTTGAGATTTAATATTGAATTGATGCTCGATTTGATTTGAACGCGGGATAGAGTACAATCGTGGTTTGGTGTGTTACGAGGGTGGAGTGGAGATGGTATTGGAGGGAGATATTTGTATATTACCCAAACAAACTGAGGTTTAGCATTTGTTGTGAACTCTCACGTTATACTTTCAATTTGGCGTGTTCCGGGTGGATCAGCTCTTATGAGCTTCTGTTCAGCTTTTATGAGCTTCTGTTGGAATGTTTCGAGTGGACCAGATCTTATGAGCTTTTGTCTGGTGTATTTGGTTGATCCGACGATGTACTCTTATCTGAAAGTCGTTCTTCGACTGGAAAATCTCGGTAAGACAATCTGTTTAATAAATTTGAAAGATATGTTATTTATTGAATATTGATCTGAACATAAATAAATTTATCAGTTGAGATTGTGGATGATGCTTAGGTTTGTGCTAAGCTTATGGTTGCATTATGTCATTTTTAATATTAATGATATACATTGAAATGGTAAGTGGCCAAATGGAAATATGCTTATGTTCATGAAAAGGTGGTAAGATTCAAAGGTTTATTTTCTTATAAAATGGTTTATCACGTTATATACATAAATGCACTAACTTGTGTATTGATGACGGTGATTAGGCTTATATCAAACTTGGGTTATGATTGATATTTATTCTTATGTCTAGTATTATACAAATGAAACGGGTAACAAAAAGTAATGAAATGGTAAGTTCATTATTGAAATGTGATATGACGAAAAAGGGATTGATAAGTTGAATGGTGTATTTATATATATGAGAAATTATGTATGTTGTGGATGAACTTACCTATGAGGTGAATAAATATACTAACTAGTGAATTGATGTTGTTATTTAAGTTTATGCTTAGTAAATGAAATGGAAAGTAAGTAAAAGAAGTAATTCATAGTTTTATGAAAAAGTTAATAATGGTGTATAATGATTTATAAAATCCTATGACGTTAGGAATGAAAAATATATATAATATATATGATGTTGATAGACTTACTTATTTGTGAGTTGATGGTTATGTAGTTGATAAATATTGAGGCATTGGTATATGATTATATTTAATCTATGAAATTCATTGTTGAAATGAAATGTTATGTTTAAAATTTATACGAGCTAACTAAGCATTCATTGCTTACATAGTTATTTTCCTTTACTTTACAGATTATCAGAAGCTCGATCGGGTTGAAAGCTCGTCGGAGATCTATCACACTATCCAACGATTATATCAGTAGATTTGATATCTTGATCAAGGTAATAATGGCATGAATAGGTAAATTGTGTTTGATGAGATGTTGTTATGTTTGGCTTATAAATGTGGTATTTTGGTTGGTGCGCTTTTGGCATTTGATGTCTTGATGGTTGGTGTTTTTATTGGAAAATTGATGCATGGGTTAAATGGCCAAAGTGGTATTTGTTGGCATGATTGAAATATGGTTAATTAGGTTATGTGTTGATATAGAAATTAGTTAAGGTTGTTTGGATGAAACATGATCATTTTGATGCAAAAGTAAGTATGAATGCTAGGTTGTGATTGAGGTGCCTAAATAGCATATTGGTTGAATGGACTTAGGGTATATTGAAATGATCTTATTATGCATACTTGGCATGTTTTGGTGCCTTGATCATAGGTTCATTTAGCGTGTTGGTACTTGTTGAAATTGGGTTAAATAAAAGGCTTGATTTTAGCTTATTTCTTGTCTACACGGCCTAAGACACGGGCGTGTGTCTCAGTTGTCACGGCCAGGTGACACAGTCGTGTGTCGCCTGTAGGTTGTTAATGGTTTCTTTTTGAAATTTGCACGGCCTAGCACATGGCCTGGCACACGGGCATGTGAGACCACTTCCAGAGTTACATGGCTTGGCACACGAGATTGTAGCTTGGCCATGTGACACAAGTCAATAAGTTACATGGGCACGGACACGGGTTGGGACACGACCGTGTGTCCCTATTTCGAATGTTACACAACCTAAGATACGGACGTGTGTCTCAGCCGTGTGAGCTACACGACCTGGTCACACGGCTGTGTGACCCCTGTAGTATAATTTTTTCTAACTTTTTCCTGAACTTTCTAAATGTTTTTGATTTAGTACTGGATCGTTTCTATTGTAACTTTTAAGGCCTTGAGGGCTCGATTAAGGGACATTATGAATATATTTGAAAGAAATTAGAATATGTATTTCTTTGATAAATGAATTGAATGGTTTACTATTCTGTTTGTTTGGTAATGCTCCGTAACCATGTTTCGGTGACGGATACTAGTTAGGGGTGTTACAAGTTAGCTATTAATTAACTAGTTATTATCTCTCAGCCTCTAACTAATTGACCAATACAAGCTTACCTCTCGATCCCACTTTCTTGATCGGGATAAATTATGATTTACGCGATAAATTTATCTCTCGATCTCGTTTAGCCTAAATTACTTCCTAAGGGCGTCACTTCCAATGGTTTTGTAATAGCAATTTTTTCAGCGATGTCGAAAACAATGGTTTTGGGACCACAATCTTAACAAGAGAGTCCATAGATATATTTAATTAATATTTATGAGCTAAATATATTATAATAGTGAATCTTGATTTAATAAATTTTATTAATTGGTCAATTAGTCAAGGTACAAGTGGTGCGTACCAAAAGTTAAGTGGTTTTAGAATATGAGGTATCGTAACTTCATTTTTGTAAATCGAGCTCGTGAATATTGTTATTAAATATTTACAGAGCTGTTATATAGGTGAATGGAAGTTTGGTCCAAAAATTTTAGTGATTGGCTGGTTAGTTAAGGAAAAAAGACGAAGTCGAAAAAGTTATTCGCTATTAGTTTATATGTGTTAAACGGTTACGAAAACATGAATTGAGGGCTTTAAAAGGAAATTTTAACATATTAGATTATAGTGGACGGTATATGCGGTGGATTGTAGGTTAAAATAATGTTTAAATGAGAAAAATTAAACTAAAGTAAAATTTAATAATATTTGATAAAGCAAAAAAACATCATCTTCTTCCTTTTTATTATTTTTACCACCAAAACACCATTGTTAAGATATCTTAGAGGTTTGGCCGATAGTTCTTATTGTATGTAAGTTGGTTTCAATTATGTTTTTAGTAAATTTTATATTTTTGAGATCGTTGTAATTAGGTCCAACTAACCTATATCTCAACTTTCAAATCTGTTATAGATTTATAAAGTTTTCATTGATATTAATTGAAGTTTTTGAATGTTTATGGTAGATTTTGGAGCATAGAAATGAAATAGGAGTAATTTGTTAAATAAATTTGGTTAATTTTGAGTTAAGGACTAAATTCTGAATATATTAAAATTGGTACGAAAATTTTGTAAATGTTGATGATAGGAGGCTGTATATGGACATAATTGATGTGGGTTTAAAATTTGGCATTCAAATTTGAAAGATATAATAAGTTTGATTTTAGGGACTAAAATGAATAAAATACAAAAAATTAGGGGCAACCAAATAACGAAATTGAGTTGATACATGTTTATAATTGGATGAAATAAGAGGGTTGGAATTTATAAATTGAATTGAATTATTGAATAGATTAGAAATTAGACCAAATTGAAGATAGTCGAGGTAATGGCAAAATTTGTTGATTAGTCCCATAGAGTTGTTTGATCATTGTCTTGACTAAGTAAGTTCATACGGTATATTTTTGTTAAACGGTTATGCATTTAGAATTATAATTGTAATTATATTTAATTTGAATTTTAATTATTTACAATTCGATACAAAAAGGTGAGTGAGAGGATTAAACTAAACATGATGAATTGCAAATTGAAATAATTATGGAGTTCACCTTAAATTGAAATGAAATAGAATATATTATGTGATGATGGCATGAAATGAGCTGAATTGATTTGATTTAAACTGATTGATAGTGATAATGGGTAAATTGAATATATGTGAAAGTATAATATAATGATATAATGTGAAATTGAACGTATATTAAGATTATTTATTGCTACCATATGTTGGATAAATGTACTCGTGACAATAAATGTGAATTTAGGTATTGCTTGATAATAAAATATGAAATGAATATCTTATTAACTGTTCTGGCAAAGTCAGATATAGTTGGCATGCCATAGGATAAGAAGAGTTCAAGGTTACTTCGACAATAAGTCAATGAGGCATTGGGTGCAAATTTGCTTCGGTTACACCGATGAGACACTGGGTGCCAAACTTATTGATAGCACTGGGTGTAACTATTTGCTTTGGAATTATCCGATGAGGCACTGGGTGTCAAAGTAGTATGTTGGTTGGATTCGTGTTTTCATCTGAGTCCGAGTCTTGTTAATAGGGAAATAAATGGTAAAAATGAAGTATAATGTTTGGAAGGACAAATGATGTGAAATGGAACTGAAAGGTGAAGTGGAGTATGAAATTGCAAAATGAGTTGGGAACATTGATTGATTATGTTCAATGATTCTATGAATTTGGAAATTAAGATGGAATGTGATTGATAATTCTTATTAGGAAATGAAGTAGTAATTGACTTTAAATTGACAATTGATATGTATATATATTGTATAAGGATGAGTATTGATATGTGCATGGTGAATTATAGTATCACTGATGAGAATATTATTGAGTACCAAAATTTGATACACTTGAAGTTAAAATGACTGGAATATGACTTGTATGTGAAAGGTATGTATATGTGAGTAAGAATAGATTGTCTAGAAATGAAACAACTTGGTGTATTAAATGAAGTTGTTAGTTGTTTATTGAGTATGCCTAGATTAGGATTGTTGGAAATGAATTTGAATGATATTATGCATATCTATTGATATTTGAGTTGTTTAGTGAATGATGTCTTGATTTTGGGCATGAAAATGTTTTCAAACTTGTGATTTTGACCATCTAGGTAAAAGTATCAATACTAGAGACCCAAGTACCGATACTTGACCAAATGAACAGTGTTTTGAAAATGGAAAAAGAAAATACCAAAACAGTGTCGATATTGAATTTTAGTATCGATACCTTTGATAAAAATATCGATACTTGTTCCTTTTGTACCTATATCTAGTTCCAAGTTTTGAAAATTTTCAAATTGGTCCACAATCATGCTCAAATGTATTAAACTATGTTTGTATACTTGCTTTAGTCTCTGTTTGGTTCATAATTTCTATTATGAATTTATTTAGAACAACTTGATGATTTAAATTGACTCCAATGTTATGATTTGCGTGTGAATGTTCCATTAGTTGTAGTAGCATCTTGAAACTCGGGTTTGACGATCGAAGCGAGTGAGGGGTGTTACAAGTTTAATCTCAAATAATTTAAACCAACTAACTCCAAATTCAATGCTAATTCATCTGTTAATTATTCACACATCTGTTCGTTAATCTCCCTAAGGAAATTAGCTACTTATGGATCTAAATGCAATAACCCCTAACAGTTGTGAAGTTTCAATATCGATTGTGTTCGGAAGTGAAATTTCCTTTAACAGTTGTGAAGACCACTTCGATTGCAATTAGAATCCACAAAGAAATAATGAAAAACTATTATATTAAAACTTTGGATCAAAATTGAATCCAAGTTAAACAAGAACAAAAGTACTTAAATGAATAACTTGAAAGAAAATAAAAAGTACAGTAAAACCCTTAAATTATCTAAGTGCCTCACTTGGTTAAGCTTCCTCAAATGAGACTTAACATGCTTATTTAGAGAGTGTATGATTAGACTAATTAGGGTTACTAAATAGCCCAAAAATTTGATTAAGTTACATTGTGTGGACAAAAATACTCAAATTAAAATTTCGTCTCACTGCTTGGTGTCACAACACCACAAGAACGGTGTCGCGACACTACCTTCATTTTTTTTAGGTATTTTGGCTTCAATGTTTGGTGTTGTGACACCACTCCCCGATGTCGTGACCCTATAGTCATCATTCATCTTCTAAGCCTGAAAATAATGTCTGACATGATAGATAGAGTCGTTAGATTATCCCTAGGCCTGTATTGGCCCATTAGGTCATAACATAACACAAGATTGTGTAAGAACACGTATTTTTCATAATTTAAATGTAAAGTTATAAAAATAAAAAATGAAATGAAAATATATAAAAAATGCTATAAAACAAGCTCATTAAGTGCTGAAAAGACCTTAATTTGCCACAACGATTTATGGCAGATCAAACTCCCCCACACTTAAGTCATTGCTTGTCCTTAAGCAACTTATTAAAAACACACACAAACAAGAAAATTAAAACAATGAAATAGTGCTTGAGTAGGCAACATACAAGAATTAGTCTGGAGCAACGTACATAGAACAAAATAAATAAATTAGTAGCTTTAACTCGATATACAACCGACTCTCGGCTTTCAATATCACATGCATTAGTTCATAGAATTACAAAGCAAAAAAAATCAAGAATGTTAAGTACATTGATCAATCGAAATAGGTACACAAAATATAACTTCATGCTCGAAGAATACAAGTAATTAGAAATGTAAAATATTAATAAATTTTCATCAACCAATAGTACACCTAGGTCACATAGGTCTTTTTCGGCTTGTAACGCTCTACGACTTTAGTTGGTTCGAAATTAAAGAACATGCACAACAAAATGGTTTAAGCATAAAAATAGTTTGACATATAATATTGACCCTAATACTTCCCCGGTAAACCCTTTAACTCACCACCTTATATCCCTTTCTCTCGCCTACCTTTTCTCTCTAATTCCTAAGGTACATTAAAGTATTAGTGAATATAGTTGTCCTAGCCAGAATATGTGAAATAGTGGGTATTATCTTTTCTTTCTTTCTTTTTCTTTTATTTTTTCACTCAGCTTGCTTTTCTATTTTCTCGAGAACTTCTCGCTTGGCTATTTTAGCCTTTTCAAACCTTTTCTTCTGATTTTTTTGTTGAATTATTCTATTTACGCACAATTTTGTAAGACTCTTATAATCACCATATTATACAATCCCTTAGGTTCACTCTTATTTTTCTTTATTTTGGAAACCACCGTGTCGTATCTACCTAATCATCAATATCAATGGCTTGAGGTCTATGTTCAGAAAGGGACCAAGAATCAGATCAAGAGATTATATTTTATGGCTTAGGGTTTCCATTGTGGTTCATTAAGAATTAGGGATTTAGGCTAAAAAAATAGGGTACTACGGATTATAAATTAAGATTTGCTTTTTGCTTCTAACATGAATACCAAACAACACCTTAGGTCACCCCTAAGTGTCTCAATTCCTGGACTACAATTAACTAAATATTAGCACACTAACTACTTGTTATTCAAAGAAACACATGCTTTTCACGCACCTATTTTTCATTTGGTATACTTAACACACTATCACCTACTCAATTTGTAACAAAATAAAATAGTTAGTGTAAAATTGAAAAACCTAAAATTAATTGCTATCGAGTTAAATTTACAATTTAAACACAAAATCTTATTTACATGCTCCTAGCCAATCATTAGTATTGTTGCAACCTTGTGCACAAACAAACATACAAAAACAAAAAATAATGAAAAGCAACTAGTAAAACATAAAAAGTTTGAAAAGTTTCTATGTTACTATAACACGCCAAACCTAACACAACATTTGGATCCGAGTATGATGTGGCACACTTAAAATCAGACCAAATCTTATACAAATCATTTAGTGGAAGCTTGTAAAACTTTACAATTTTTTTAGTATAAAACATGTAATGGGGTTTTACTTCATAAAGGTTTCAATGTAAATCATTGGTAGTTCAAATTATTGCTCAAATCATCTGGCATATAAGTACAGATAATTAAATTCATGAACAAATTATATTAATTTAAATCCAAGCATTGAAATTAATAAGATTCTCTTTTAAATAGTGTCTTAACAAATTAAAAGATCATTATACACATATTAGTTTTAAAAATACATTTATATGCCGCCCCCGAAGGTCATGCAAGATACAAAATAAAATAGACAACTCATAATAGCAACAGTGTTTTGGCATAGTCCCTGCAATAAAAAGCTTTCCTTCTATCTCCACGCCTGAGAAGGAAAAGATAACGGAGTAAGTTCATACAAACTTTGTGAGTTCCCAAAAGTAGATAGAAATCATACATATTATTTCTTACGAATATACCAAACCTTTTAGAAGGAGTTTCACATAATAATCATAATATGCCCAATGGTGTTAACAGAACATAGATAGACTTAGTACGTCAATATGTATAACGTATGGGCAGATACTGTACGCCAACTTAACATAACTTAGATAAACTCATCCTCATATCAGCCACGTACCTAGAATTCAGAGTCAGAAACATATCATATAGCCTTATTCATATACACACTCCCCCTTAACTCTTCTTATCGTTCCTATTCAGAATAGCATGTTTTATCGAGATTTGCCAGCCTGGTTTGTATTATAGCTGCCCTACCAGAGGCTACACAAACATATCTCCTCTTCTCTATCAGTACAGATCATATCTCATATATCACAAACAGATGGTACTGGCTTAAACATGAAGGGTCGTGCTTACTATATAACACAGAAAGACTAAACTCAATCCGACAACATTGAACGACCATTATTCACACATATACCATTCATGCATCACTGAATAAGGTTACTTACCTTACACAAGTTATATAATAATAGAAGTTATAACACATGGAAGTAAGAAGGAACTCACTAGATACTCTAGTATTAGTCTAAACCGTAGGTCTTTTACCTTTATCGTTGGGAACCTCGTTAGCTTCTTAAGTTAAAAGAAGGATAATTATACATATCAAATCATCATTCTATCAAATCTTAACATGCATCCAAGAATCGATAACATTTAATCTAGAATTAGAAAGTTTCCTTCCTCACACACAATCCTAACATTTATACTTGCAGTACGAAAAACATGTAAATTAATTCGACAATATCTTAAGGGTTTTACAGAAATTACCAGTGATCTGGTACTAATGTAGATGATAGCTAAACACTGCGAACTTTTTCTTGGAAGAAGTTATTCTAAACTTAGGTTTTTTAGAGACTTATAGAGTAATTCACGAAAGAAGAAGATAAAAAGGCATTTCAAAAAGACCAATATTATTCTTATATACTTAAGCAACGGAGACAAAGATTAGTGGAAAAATCAGATAATTCCACTAACAATTTTGATTCTAGTGATTATGTGCACTTAACAAGTTTTGAGTCTAATCATCTACAGTAGTCTAGTTTAGTTCTAACTAAGTCTCAACTTAATAAAAGTGTCCGCCAAACCCTAGTGTATGCCAAAACTAGGGATTCGCCAATTGGTGATTCACTCAGAATAATCTACTTAGACATAACAACAAATTTACTTATGCATCTCTATCTTAAATTTTACCATCTATACACTAAACAATAATTGAATACTAAGACTCCATCGGGTGGGCTATTACAATTACCCCACACACTTTATTTGACACATTGTCCATAATATGCGTCCCAAAGGTAAGAGAAGAGACTACTTGGTTTAAGCATTAAAGTTCCACAGATGTGGTCGGGTGCTCTTCCTTATGTTAATTTAGCTCTGAAATGAAGTGCCTCATATCGTACGGGGTTCCTCTATAGAAATGTAGTGCCTCAATTTAAAAGTTTTTAATTAGAATTGGGATATGGATGATTCTCCTCAATTTTTTGGTCCTTCCCTCGACCTATTTTTTGTGTGGCAGCCCTCGCACCCATAGAACTAGTGAAATCACGGTAATAGTATAGAGCATCAGAAATTGGAAAATACGACCTTCATTTACCAAAACATCCACTCCTCTGGTGGTGATATGTGATCGCATCTCGTAATATGGTCTTATTGCTTCTCTTTCCTTTAATTTCAAATAGAACTCTTGCATAACTAGTACGATAGTTGATTCTTCTGGTGCTAAATAGAAGGTAGTTCATTCACGTTCGATTATAATTTCCCAGATCCCTTTGCAATTTCTCATTAAAAGGTCAACACTCTATTCTTAGACGAATGTGTTGGGTTGCAACTACTGAAGGTATTCATCTACATCTTCTACCTAAAATCCAACAGATCTACTCTTAATTTCAAAGTTGGAATAGAAATAAACCTTAGTTGGACATGGATATCTCTTTTCCTATTGCTGGATCACTTGTAACACTACTCTTTAAGGTTTGTGATAAATTCTAGCTTCAATATCTACAAATTTCAGAAGTTTGGTAGGGAGAGAATTTCCGTGGGATATTAGTTTCTATAGATGAGTAATGATAAGAGTCAAAGGTTAAAGATGGATGAAAGTTTCTTTTTATAAAAATAGTATTCTAAGTTATTAGTTCTAATTATACTAAAACACTACTATAAACACACACTATGTTATTAAATTAGGAATGATAGGTTACGCAGGGGCGTCGCGAGATCCCCATTTGATGTCTCGATGTCGTGGGCAGTTGATCTTCCATAATTTGGTGTAGCAGATTAAACTATTTTCCGCGCTTGAAGAGCTTGAATACAAGCATTTTTATTATGTTTTAATTAAGTTTTCTTAATTTTTTTTGCATTTAATAAAAAGTGTAATTTTAATCTTTAATTGACCTTAGCGGCCGAATGAAGCCTATGGGTGAGCTAATATACTTTGTGAGTGTACAGGAAACCTTTGTAAGGTGTACCAACTCAACACTCATTGTTATGTTACAAAATAGGGAGCTTGATTTTGTAACGTAGGGAGCAAAGAGTAAGAATTCCAAGATTGCCTTTAGTGTCACGATGTAACCAAGGGATGTCGTGACACACCCCTGAAGCTACCTTGAGTACGAGCATATTGCCTTCGAAGTCGCGACATAGGTAATAGGGTGTTAGGAAACCAGTCCTATACAAGAAATACTTACGAGCCAAGAGCATTTTGATCTGCACAATCAAATATTAAACATGAGAGTGTCAGCTGACCTAGGGTTGAAGACGACGACAATCCTAACTCTATAAATAGGCTCATTTAACACTTGTTATTGACAACTTTTCATATTGAATATTTTTCTTCATAGTTTCAGTTTTTAGTTTTTCCTTTTCATTAAAACTTTAGGTTATTTTTAGTTTTGCATTTGTTGGAAGATCTGATTTGTGGAACTTGATCAACTCTGTGTAGATTATGTGCTTCAATTAATACAACTCGGACTTCTTTTAAACCATAATCTCTTGAATTTTTTTTATTAATGTTCATCTTTTACATCAAGTTTATTATGTTTTTGAGATCCATGAGGAACTAATCCTCTTGTGGGGGATTAGCGAGTGGAGGTATGATTAATTGATTGTTGTGTAGGGTTCTCTTAAGCGGATTAGTTGTTTGACAAAGAAATAACTTAAACCTTAGGCTTGAAGACCCTACGAAGTCATTTAGGTGGGAACTAACCGAAAATTGGTATGGCCTATCTGTGAAGACCTTAAGCTCGATCTAGTCTAGACTATGAGGTCGAGAGATAAGTAGTTTTTGTTGACTCATTACTCTAGTGGAGGATTGAGAGATCCTACTAAGGTAATGAGTAGTTCATTGAATAGGGAACCTGAAGCAACAGTTAGTTATGATTACCGAAATGAGCTAGTCACCTATGTTCAAATTTGATTAAATTTCTATAGAAAATTTCCCAAAGTTTTTCCATTTATATTTTTTTGTTCTTTATTTATTAAAATACCAAAAATCTTTCTTTATGTTTAGTCATAATATAATTTATTTAAAGTACTAATTAGCTCTATTTGTGCTTAGGTTAAGATTAATTTAGTGCTCGCCTACCTTCGGTACGATCCTCGGAGTACTTACCTACTTGTTGTAACTATATTAATACCTGACACGTATACCTACGGATACTGCCTATGCAAAATATTTTGTGCAGGATTCCTCCTCTGAACATTGGTAAGTCTAGAGGTGGTCAGCAGTATACCTGTGCTGGTTTTGTTTCAATGTCGCGACATGAGAGGTTGGTGTTGCGACATGGCAGGCAGATCCTGAAAATCTCTTGTTTGTTCTATTCTTTCTTCCAAGCTTTCCTTTCTAGATTCAGTTCTTTCCCCTTTTGTTGTAAAATCTTTGAGCTATTCATTAGTCTCCCAATTTTCTTCCAAAGTCTTTCTCCCTTTATCTTGAGTCCACATGACCTTGCATTGGAAATCTTTTAATTCTTGTAACTGGAATAACCTTTCTTTCTTGGCTAATTCAAGGTCTAAGTTTAATTCCTTGATTGCCAAATATGCTTTCTTTTCCAACTCAATTAGGTAATGGAAGTTCTTTCCGTACACCAACTTATAAGGAGACATGCCTAAAGGAGTTTTGTATGCTATTCTATAAGCCCATAATGCATTATCTAATCTCAGTGCCCAATCTTTTCTATTAGGGTTGACAACTTTTTCCATTATTTGTTTAATCTCTCGGTTAGATACCTCTACTTGTCTATTAGCTTGAGGGTGATAAGTTTTAGTTATTTGATACCTCACACTATAGTTAACTAAAGAAATTTCAAATTTCCTACTACAAAAGTGGGATCCTTCATCACTTACAAGAGAAGGGGGCATTCCAAATCTTGTAAATATATTTTTCCTTAAAAAATTTAACCAATGACTTCGTATCATCCATAGGTAATGTTCTTACCTCACCCCATTTAGAAACGTAATCAACAGCTAGCAAGATATATTGATTTCTGAGGGAGCTTGGAAAAGGTCTCATAAAATCAATTCCTCAAACAATAAATTCTTCTACTTCGAGAATTCTTGTTTGTTGCATTTCATCCTTTTTGGATACAGTTTCGGTGCTTTGACATCTATCACACCTCTGTAGAAATTCATAAGTGTCTCTATTCATATTGGGCCAATAAAATTTGGATTGTAATATTTCCTGTGCTGTTCTTTTTCCTTCGAAATGTTTGCCACATGGTGAAGTATGACACCCTTGTAAGATGTCATTTATTTCTTCCTCAGCCACACATCTTTGAACTAATTGATCAGTGCACTACCGAAATACATATGGTTATTCCCAAATATATTTTTTCAACTTATACATGATTCTCTTCTTTTGATGCTATGATGCATTTATCAAAAAAACTCGTTTGGCAATATAATGGACATAATCTGCATACCTAGGTATCTTATTATCCTTATACCCTGCCTGATGCATGTCTACCAAGAATAGCTGCTTATCAATGAAAGTTTCTTTTATTTCTTCAAAGCTTCTCTTCCATCTCATTTTCTATTCTGGAAAGGTGATCTGTAATTTAATTTTCTATTCCTTTTTGATCCATTATCCATAGATAAAACTCTTGAAGCAATAACACCCACCTCATTAATCTAGCTTTTATTTCCTTCTTTTTCATGACATATTTCAATGCAGAGTGATTAGTGTAGACTTAAACTTTACTTGTCATTCAATAAGGATGAAATTTTCGTATGCAAACACAATAACAAACATTTATTTTCAGTAGTAGTATAATTACATTGTGCTGAATTTAATATCTTACTTGCATAATGAATGTCGCAAAATATATTGTTCATTTTCTATCCTAGCACTGCTCTTATGGCATAATCACTAGAATTGCACATTATAATAAAAGGTTTTGACCAATCAGGAGAAATTATAATTGGTGCAAAAATAATTTTTTCTTTTATTACTTCAAAAGCTCGAATGCACTCTTGATTAAATATGAAATGTGTCATTTGAAGTAGCTGATTAAACGGTTTGGATATGTGACCAAAGTCTTATATAAACCGTCTGTAAAACCATGCATGTCCCAAGAAATTTTGTACCCCCTAAAATGTCGTGGGATTAGCTAGTTTCTTTATGACTTCAATTTTTGCTTTGTCCACTTCCAACCCTTTTCTCAATATTTGATGTCCTAAAACAAATCCTTTTTTACCATAAAATGACATTTTCCCAATTGAGCACCAAGTTGGTGTCTTTGCATCTGTTCAGTGCTTTCTCAAGATTATCTAAACATTCCCGAAAGGAATCGCCATACACTAAAAATCATCCACGAATACAACAAGGCCTTCTTCTAGCATGTCGGCAAAAATAGTAGTCATACATCTCGTAAATGTTGCTGGAGCATTACATAATCTGAATAGGATTCGTTTGAAAGCATATGTGTCGAAAGGACATGTGAACATAGCTTTTTCTTGATCATTAGGATGTATCAAAATCTGATGACATCTAGAGTATCCATCAAGAAAATAATAATATTATTTCCCAACTAATCTGTCAAGCATCTAATCGATAAAGGGAAGAGGGATCAACTCATTCTTATTATTCTTGACAACTGTCAATCCTCTTTTGTTTGGAACACATTGTGTAGAGCTCACCCATTCACTATCAGATATTGCATAAATAATATCGACATCGAACCAGTTAAGTAATTCCTTTTTCACTACTTTTTTCATAGATTGATTTAAATGATAATGTGCATCCACCACTAGTTTCTTCCTTTCATCTAATCTAATTTTGTGTTGACATGATACGGGGTAGATTCCTTTAATATCGGCGATAGTCCATCCAATTGATTTTTTGTGCACCTTTAATACGCTCAATGACGGCCCTTCTTGTTTCGAAGTTAGTCTTGCAACTATAATTACTAGCAAGGTGTTCTGCTCGCCCAAACTTCCTGAGTTTAAGTGTTTAGGTAATAGTTTAAATTCCAATTCAGTTGGTTTAATAGCAGAAGGAACCATTTTAGTTATGGTAGGAATTACTTGCTTTGGGTGTTCTATTTAGGCCACCAGTCAAGTTGCAAGGCTAACTTGTCATTCTCTTATTTTGCGTCGTTCATGCTTTCCTCCTCTGGTTCATCTTTATTTAGCTCAATGGATTCTATCATTGCTAATTCTAGGTTATCAGATGTTTACTTTTGGGGTGTGCATTATGCTATTTTAGCTTTTTTTATCTCTCATTTGATACCCTATGTAAGCTCGTTCCCATTGACTTTTTCTATTATGTTGATTATTTCCCTTCCTATTTTTGACCAAATACTCCCTCCAGCTATAATGTCAAATTGTCGCTTACTCTACCTAACCAACCCTTCATAGAAATGTTGTAGTTGTATTGAAAAGTTAATGCCTCCTCCCAATATTGACTGAATAATCATTTAAAACTTTTTTCATGCCTATCTCAATGTTTCAACAACATCTTGTTTGAATTGAAAAAACTTTTCTTATGTGCTAATTACATGGGTCCTAAGCACAACTCGACATAGGAATAATCGCACAAATTCAGTCTAGGTTGTGATTGTATTAGGAGGAAGTGCATCTAACCAAGCTTGTGCTTGACCTTTTAAAGCGAATGATATTAATAAAAATTTGATAACCTCTATTAAGACACCTGTATACACAATTGTGTTGCATATGTGCTCAAACTACTAGAGAAAAGCTATGGGGTCCTCATTTCTATAACATCCAAACCTGATATTTGAAGAAATCCATGTTAGCACGCAGAGTTTACCTCAAAATAAGAAGTTCGAATAACAGGTCGAGTATACTAGGTCGTAACCAGTTCATATCAAAAGGAACTACCCCTAGTACCTGCATCATCATGTTAGATGTTAGATAAGATATATTATAATTTAAACATTAAGAATTGTTTTATGAACTTGCTTTGTGAATGCATTGCACTAAGTGTTCATGATTTTTGATGATCCCTGTTACCAAAGGAAACAAACTGTTAGTCTTTTTGGATTAGTGGGTGGCTCTAAAGATGTGGTCCTACTACAAGTCATACATTGAAACCACAAAGAAAAAAAAATGTTAGTAAAAATAAATAAAGATTATATCTGTAATTAAAAAACTTCCTAAGTATTCTATTAGAAGGAAAAATTAAAATTAATCTAGTAGCATTGCCTCCCCAGAAACGGCACCAACAACTTGACTGCCCCCAGGCGTACTAATGTCAGAGTGTGAATCCTGTTACTAAAAATATGGAATTAAAGGTGGTGTCTGGAAGTATATAGGTCAGGTTGTAATATAGTGTTTAGAACAAAGTAGGTTAGTACTCTGAGGATCGTACCCAAGGGAGGCGAGTACTAAATTAATATGAACTTAAACGTAAATACATCTATTTAGTATTGTAAATAAATTCTAGTACAATAAAGCCTAAAGTGAAAAATATTAACTTAATAAATAAAGAATAAAACATGCATAAAAGAGTGAAAATAGAAAACTATCATGTAACTCAACCAAATCTAAGTATGGGTAATTAACTTGCTTCAGTGGTCAAAACTAATTCCTATTTTGGGTTTCTACTCAATCAACTAGTCGCTACCTTAGCAGGATCTCTTGATCTTCCACCAAACTAACGAGTTGACAAGAAATACTTATTTCTCGACTTCACAGTCCAGACGGAATTGGCGTAAGGGGTTCATAGATAGGCAATATCAATTTTGGGTTAATTCCCACCTAAATGACTTCCTATGGTTGTCAGACCTAGGGTTTAAGTTCTTCCTATCCCAAATAGCTAATTCGCTGAGAAAATCCTATATAGAAAATAATTAATCACACCTCCACTCACGAATACCCATAAAAGGATAAGTTCCTCATGGATTTCATAAACAATGTAAACTTGATAAACAAAATAAACATGAAGAACAAATCAAGAATAAAAGTTTAAGAAGAAATCTTGGATTGTATTGACTGATTGAAGCACAGAATCATATTGTTCAAATATCACAAATGATAACAAAACTAAAAATAAATCCTAAGTAAAGAAAAAAACTAAAAACTGAAAACTAAATTGAAAGGAAAATTCTAAGTTACCGAAGAGGTCCCTTCTCAAGTGTTTAATGAGTCTATTTATAATCTTAGGTTTGGTCGTCATCCTTAGCCCTAGGTTGGATGATGTTTTTACATTAATTTTCATTGTGCTATCCAAAATGCCCTCAGTTTGTTAATGCTTTCATGTAGAAGGTCGATGTCACGACATCCATTGTCTATGTCGCAACACTAAAGGCATTTTACTTGGCTTAGGCTCAGCTTTAGGTAAGTTAAATGCAAGTTTTTAAAAGCTCAAGAAATTTACTATGTTGTTCTTTTATGCAGTCTTGATTCAATGTTGCCAGATATAGAATTCGTGGTTTGTATTCTTTAACTATCGACCTAGATTCTTAGAATTCGTGGTTTCTATTCTTTAACTATCGACTTAGATTCTTTCTTACTTTTCTTAACCCATTATTTTTCTCAACAACTTGTAGATTCACCTTCTTTTTAGGCTCGAATAATCCTTCCATGCGTTGAGCAGTGATTGCCTAGACTCACTCATTTGGGTTAGTTTCAGTGTTACTAGGTAAACTACCTTACTGTCATTCTAAAACTAATTTAGTGAGCTATCCAATTTGATTTTCAAGCTCTTGAATTGATGCTTGTTGATTTTCAAAGTTGTCTCAGTATTCTGAAATCGAGTTTCAGACACCAAAATAAATTTACCTAACATCTCCTCAAGGTTCAGTTTCTTTTCTTGCCGATAAGGTTGCTGAAAACCCAGAGGGGGTTGTGACCTTTGATTACCTTGACCACCCCAAGATAAATTCGGATGATTCCTCCATCCTGGATTATAATTATTGCTATAGGGGTTATTTTGAGGTCTAAAATTGTTACACATAAATTTGACTTGCTCATGCTCCATGTTAGAACCGAAGGGTAAACATTCTGGATTGATTATCTTTGCTTCATTCGCATCACATTGCACTACTAAATTCACCTATTTAGAAAAATTAAAACCATAAACAAGAGCTTGAACTTGACTTGCTAACATAGAAATTGCATCAATATTAAAAACACCAGCTGCTTTAATCGATTTCGTTCTCATAACTTGCTACTGATAGTTATTTAGTGTCATTTCCTCAATAAACTCTTGAGCCGCTTCAGGTGTCTTATTATTCAATGTTCCGTTAGCTATTGTATCAATTAGTTGCCTAGTTGAGGGACTTAAACCGTTGTAAAAGGTTTGAACTTGTACCCACAAAGGTAACCCATGATGAAGGCACCTTCTTAAAATATCTTTAAATCTCTCTCATGTATCATATAATGTCTCCAACTTAATTTGAGAAAAAGAAGAGATGTCCTTCCTCAACTTAGCTATTTTAGTTGGTAGGAAGTACTTTAACAGAAACTTCTCAGTCATCTGATCCCAAGTCATGAAAAAACCTCGTGGAAGTGAATTCAACCATTGTCTTGCCTTTCTCTTCAAAGAGAATAGGAACAACCTTAAATGTATGGCATCATCAATAATGCAATGAATCTACAACGTGTCGCAAATCTCTAGAAAGTTAGCCAATTGGGCATTTGGATCTTAATCTTGCAACCCATCAAACTAAACATACCGTTTTATCATCTGAATTATGTTCGGCTTTAGCTCAAAATTGTTTGAAACAATAGTCAGTCTAATGATACTTGATTCGACCCCAATCAGAGTAGGCTTAGCATAATCAAACATAGTACGAGGAGTAGAAGGTGTAGGAGGCTGTTGATTATTTTGATTATCATCCCTTTCAACAATAATATCATTTTCCTCTTGACTGTATATTAAAACATATTGACCTTGCATTGCTTCTTTAACACTTCTCCAATTTTTGGGAGCAATTTTCTCGACCTCAATATCATAAACTAATTGTTCGAATGGTTTCCACTAGTCATAAACCAAAAGAACTTATTAGAATCAAGCAAAAAAAATTAGAATTTAAAAATTAAATTAAAAAATATTAAAATTAAAATTAAAATGGCTAAATTAATAGAAATAAAGTTTTTTAAATATTTTAGTCCCCGACAACAGTGCCAAAAACTTAATGTCCACGAAACCAACTAAAAATCTGACTAAGGTAACTGCACTTATCACATAATAGTTTAGCTACGGTGAGCATAGATATCATTCCCATGAAGAATAAAAGTACTACTAATTACCGTCTTTCTATTATTTAATAGATAAATTCGAGTGGTTGATTAAAACTAAAATTAACAAAATTAATTAACTACGAACACGACAAAGAACAATTAAGGAAAATAAACAATTAACGACCATGAGTCAAAACAATAATTAGGAAAGAATTCACCTAGATTTCATCTACCATTATAAATCTAAACTGTCGAAACCATTTTTTGAAAACAAAAAATACTGTCGACTTAAAACATGAAAATTGGAGTCGCCACCGATCTTTTCTTGGGGTGTGATCAGATAACCTTAAAAATGATTTTGGCCTACGAGTTTTAGAAAAAACAACGGGTTCAGGAGTCAGTTACGTACGAGGAAGGATAAGTACCGTCGTAACGCCCAAAATTGGTACCAATTTGATTATTTAATGTCTTAAAGTCAAATGTAAAAATTTTGAAAATATTAAAAACGATCCCCATTTTATTAATGATATATTTTTAAATATTTGTATAAATTTGAACATATGTAGAAAGGCTTTCTCATCCCGAGGCAACGAAATGTCGTATCCCGTAAGTTAGGATGCAACATTTGAATTCCCGAGCATAAGCTAACCTTTAAAAACCTTTATTGAAACTTGGTGTATTTGAAAACTAAAACGTGCTTAGCCGTTTTAGTTCAACGAGAAAATCAAAACCCTGTAAGTTAGGGCACAATTTCTCATCGTTCCAAATACGACATATTACAAACTTCATTTTCTTCTTTTTTACAAATTTGGATTAGAGCAAAAGTTCAATGCGATATTAACAATGATGTAAATTTGATTTATTCAAAATGAAATGATAAATTTTTGGCAAATAAATCAGAAATTTTATCTACGATGTAATGTTTAGAACTGAAAAGCAAATGTATGAACATAGAACAATATATGTGGGTAGACTACCATACAAATATGAATATACAAACTCAAATGCACATAATAGTTTTTAAACACAAAATGATACTTGAAAACAAAACCCAGAACCAACTAAATAGTACATGAAATAAAACAAAGTGAAGCAAGTAATAAGCTAAAAAAACTAGTATACAAATCAATTCAAAATAAAATGAACACATGAAACGAATTAAAATAAATAAATTTAAAAAAATCATTTAAAATTACATGTAAACATTTTAACACATATAATGTGTAAAAATAATATACAAAATATTTAACTAAAAGATGTATAAAGAAGAATTAGAAGGTATATTATATAGAAAAATGATAACGAAGTCATTGAAAAAATAATGAGTATAATTCAAAATAAATAATATATATAGATGAAATTTAAAGCAATGCATGAATTGAAACAAATAATATATATGAATATATAATTTAATACAAATAATATCCACGATTTGGAATGAATAGAGTAATTTACAATAAACAATATATAATAAATTTGGAATAATAATACATGATAAATTTAAAAATTGATGATAATTTAAAAATAATAATACGTGATAAATTCAAAATAATAATATATGTTAACTTTAAATAAAAATACATGATAAACCTAAAATAATGTTAATGATAAATTTAAAATAATAATATATTATAATATTAAAATAGTATTGATAATAAACTTAAAAATATATTAAACTTAAACATAAAAAGAATGTTAGATTTAAAAAATAAATATATCTAAAAATAACAGAAAAATGAGTTTTAAACAGAATAAAAATCAAGTACATTAAATTAAATAAGTATGGATTAAATTGTATTTAATTCAAAGTAAAAAGGAAAAAAAATGAAAATAGGTAGAATTGAGGACCAAAAAGGCACGCGCGAATAACATGGGGACTAAAGAGGAAAATATCCCCAGCCCCAAAACACTGCGTTTTTGCATGGACCGAATTGAAACAAACAATGAAATATGTGGAAAAATATAAGAAACATAAGAGGATCAATTTAAGCACGTTACAAAGGTGGGGGAACCAATTGCGCAAATAAACCATTAAGACAACACGTGCGGATCCTTCCCTTGGGTCGGGTCACCGCGCGGATCATTGCCAAAACGGCACTGTTTTGAAACCATTAGCACAAGTCTCAAATGGTGCTGTTGTCCAGTGCCTATAAAGCCAAAATTGAATCGTATTAGCCACTTTTTACAAATGGCAAACCCTAGCCGCAAAAGGTTAAGCCCTTTTCCAGTGCCATTGTCCAGTGCCTATAAAGCCAAAATTGAATCATATTAACCACTCAAAAAAGAAAACGCCCTAAGACCCTCCGCCCTTCTCCAGACTCCGATTGTGACAGAGCGAGCAAAAGGTTAAGCCACCAGGTAAGTCTCTCGACCCTTAACTCTTTCCTTTCTCTCTTTTTTATATGATTAATAGAAAAACAGAAAAGAAAACTCAGAGAAAAACAAAACAAAAAAAAAGTGTGAAAATCACCTTTCGAAAACTTTTGTTGTTTTATTTCTTTCATATTTTTTCACTGATTTTGAATCCCTTTTTACAGTCTCGAAAATGACTTTATATAGCCAAATAAAAAAATAAAAAATTACAAAAATCATTTTTCTATTTTTTCTCTATTATTTTCTATTATTCTCTTTTGCTGTCATATTGTGCGTGGTTGCTCTTTTCTGTTACTGCTCGTTGTTTGTTGGTTTTGTTTGTTTTGCAGGTATAGCCAACTGGAAGCGCATGTGCCGCTGAGATGAGAGGCACAGCGTTGGGGAATCAGTGGCTGAAGGTTCTAGGGATTAATTTGGGCCCAGGATTGGGTTTGATGTAACGGGTTTCCTATTCGGTATTGGATTTTTATAATGGACTGCCATTTTATTATTTTATTATTGGTTTATTTTGTGTATGCGGGCCCGGGAAAATTGGGCCTCCTACAACTGCCCCTCTTTGCTTGTTTTCGTGTAACGAGAATGGAGCAAAGACTAAAAAGGGTCAATTTTCCCGGTCTTGCCGAATCTTGACTCTGTTGGTGCTTCTCTTCTTCATGTAGCCTAATTTCCAGCCCACTGCGTCTTGTTGCTTCAATCCGCTCTACTGCAACTTCAGGGCGATAGGATTATTGGCTTTAATCTACTCCACTATAACTTCAAGGACATAAGATTCACCATCTTTAGTCTGCCCCACTGCAACTTCAGGGGGATAAGACTTGCTATCTTCAGTCTGCTCCACTGTAACTTCAGGGAGATAGGAGGATTATTGGCTTTAATCTGCTCCATTGCAACTTCAGGGAGATAAGATTCGCCAAGATCTGCTCTACTGCAACTTTAGAGAGATAAGATCTGTGACTTATAGCTTTAGCCTATTGTAATGCCAGGGAAACAAGATTCGCTGCCTTCAGCTTTAATCTGTTCCACTACAACGCCAAGGAAATAAGATTCGCTGTCTTCAGCTCTAATCTACTGCAACGCCAGAGAAATAAGATTTGCTGCCTTCAGCATTAATCTGTTCCACTGTAACACCAATGAAACAAGATTCGCTGCCTTTAGCTTTAATCTATTGCAACGCCAGGGAAACAAGTCACTGCCTTCAGCTTTAATCTATTCCACTGCAACGGCAAGGAAATAAGATCCGTTGCCATTAGCTTTAATCTATTGCAACGCAAGGGAAACAAGATTTGCTACCTTTAGCTTTAATCTGTTCCACTGCAATGCCAAGGAAATAAGATTCGCTGTCTTCAGCTTTAATCTGTTCCACTGCAACGCCAAGGAAATAAGATTCGCTACCTTCAGCTTTAATCTATTGCACTACAACGCCAAGGAAATAAGATTCGCTGCCTTCAGCTTTAATATATTGCAACGCTAGGGAAACAAGATTCGCTGCCTTCAGCTTTAATCTATT
The DNA here is from genome assembly GCF_007990345.1 of Gossypium hirsutum. Classification (NCBI taxonomy): domain Eukaryota; kingdom Viridiplantae; phylum Streptophyta; class Magnoliopsida; order Malvales; family Malvaceae; genus Gossypium; species Gossypium hirsutum. Next base: position 54,344,906 of record NC_053437.1, read on the forward strand.
GCAACGCCAGAGAAACAAGTGTTTCTTTAAAGCCAAACTTGTGCACTCCTCTTCTTCTCTACTCATTCTATTGAACCGTGGCTTCTATGAACAGTTATATGCTGCTATTCCAAGATGGAAAAAGGGCTCCTTTTCAAGAGGGAAATCAACAAGGGAAATGGGAAAACAAGGAAGGGAATGGAAATAAAAAAAGTGAGAAAAAGATAGAGATGTGTGGGAATGAATGGTGTCTTGAATGAGGTAAAAAAGTGGGTATTATATTCATAGACTCTTCCTTCTCGGGCACAAAGGAGCAAGTTTGAATAATTCAAATTTTGCTATATTTAGCTTGGGGCAAATATTCAAAGGCACTAAAAGTGAAGGGGTTTGAATGGAGTTTAAAGAAACATCGAGGGTTGTTTTGCAAGTAATAAAATCATCTAAATAACCTAATTAGGTCAGCTTATTGGACGGTTTTGGGCAGCCATTTCCCTTGTTGGATCAGTCTTTTTTTATTAGCACAATTGGGCCTCCTTTCTAATTCATGTTATAATTAATAATTTTAACCCAACATGAAGTGAAATAAAATTAATGATAACATGTATTATATTCATTATTGGACCTTCTATTGTTGGAAAAATTAATTAGCCTCTTTCTTGCTCCATTTTATGCAAAGAATCACTCCAACGGTTCAAACATTCCAAAGTGTCTGCCGAGCCAAATTTCACATTTTGTACAAAACTGTCAATAATAAATCGAATTTGTGAAAATATTCAATATGTTAATAATTTAAGTGAAATTTAATTATTTTATAATTAAAGTATGAATTTCGAAAAATTTTACTATGAAACTGCATAAATTAGAGCTCAAAAGGTGCTGAAAAAGTCTATATATTTTTGTGTTTCCACTTCCCTACAGTCTTACATATTATTTCATCACATCATCATTTACTTTACACATAAACATAGTTGTCTAGACATACCTGAGAGACTAAGTCCGGCTTGGCATATTATGCATACAGGGCTTCTTCTAAGAAAGCTGTCTGATAATCAACTGAATTAGGCTTTGATATCAAACTTTTAACTCCCTCAACCCGATCTGATTTTGTAAATCTTGGCCTTGGGGATTACCACACATATACAGACAAAAACTTAATCTACTTATACAATGTACAATTAATTACTACTTAACTACTCACCGACTCAAACTAATTTAGATATACATACACAATAGGTAAATACAACTCTGGTACATGATAATTTAATTACAAGAAATCTTAATTGAAATCCTCATTTGTTGCGGTTAGCCCTAAATTTTAATTTCTAAATAACATTTTCGACTTTGAACACGCCACCGAACATGCTATGTATGCATAATAACCCGATCCATCATTTTATTTGGTGTAACCCTGGCATCATCCCTCCTGGCGCCGACTCACATTGTCTCACTTGAAACACAATACACACAAGATATTTTCATAAGAGCTTAGTGAGGGAAAAATCATTTACCTGAGTAAGACTTGCACTTTGTAACTGACGAATCATATTGCTCTTAACCTTTAACTTTATCTCTGGAAAGTACTTCCTCTAATTCTATTCAATTCATTATTTCAAAACGAGTCACCTATCTTATATAATACTTTACCATGTTTTCCATAGAGACATTATACCATGCTGGTCTTACTTATTACACTTACAAACCATACTAATTACGCCAATCAACTTACTACAGTATTGGCCACAATGAACATTTCTTTTAGGTACGCCACGAAAGCCATTCCTTCAGAGTACCCCACAAAAGCATTTCTTTTAGTTTATCGCTACAAGTGCTATCCTTTGAGAGATCACCAAAAAGGTTATTCTTTCATAATTTGCCACAAAGGCTATTCTTTCATAATTCATCACAAAGGCTATTCTTTCCTGTCATGTTTACGATATGGATTTGTCTAAACTCACAGTACGTCCTGGGATATGCAGCGAAACCCATTGGGTAATTACCATTCCTTAGTTCTTTTCAGAGGATGCCATGGCCATGGGCTTTTCCTTTAAATTTTCATATCAATGTTCGTGTTTTTAGTCCTGGCAGACCTTTTCAGACTCCACCGTTGTGAATAGACATAGACCCACTTGACAAAATCTTCATGCATTGTCATCATTTAAGACTTAACACTTTAATTCACTAACATACACCTAAACTAACACTATACTCATAGCACACAATTTAGGCATAAACATACAACCATACTTTGACATCAGTACTCATACACCATCCATTTCACATTCATGTATACAAAACTCAGCATAACAATTATTCATGCACCAATCATCATGCACTCAGACTCATCTAATCCTTTTGTCAAATGTATAAACAATCACCATCTCCAATCATTTATATACCTCAATCAAATTACTAGATCATAATTCATAATTCACTTACCTAGAAGAATTAGAAATGTTCATCTTAAGGATTTGCCTTGAAAGTTTATATCTTTCTGCACTGAAACTTAACTGCATACTCATCAATCCACTTTTAAGTAATGAAAGTTCTGCATATACCATCCTTGCTTTTGTATAATTTTTCCTAATTTTTACTTGTGCAAACACTTCAGGTCTATCATTGTTCAATAAATCTTACACATACGATTCAGAAACAGGAGCCAAAGTGGAGACTCACCTGACACCCACTTACAAAAGCTTGAATGTTAGGTCCAAACATTTGACTTGAAATCAACAACAATCATTGCTCAAAGAACATAAAATCATCATCAAAAACCCATTCATATACATTTCACAATCTTCTAAAACATCAACAACCTCAATGCAAAGCTCATTTTTCTTTAATCTTACTGTTCACCAAAGTTAACAGACTTACTCTTCAGGATTCCACATGCATAACTAAAATATTCACTCAAGATATGATGAAATCTCCTACTTCAAATCTGATATTCAATTTCAACTCAAAGATAACAAACTTTATTCAACTTCAAGAGGAAGCCTACATCAACATCCTAATGGGAGGAAGAAGAAAAATTCCTTTTCTCAAGCCCATTTAACTAATACATATTTACAGATAAGACCTATGTTCCTGTAGTGAAACTTGACAGGTGTCACGCTCTTTCAAAAAATCTTCATTAATGGTCTACAGTTGTAAATGTAATTATAAATAAGAATTCAATATAAACAATATCCTGTTACTCTAACTAGAGGGTCCCTAACTACTACACTTACAATACAACTAGAACAGTAACTCTAATAACATGGCGCACAACACCTTAGGCGAGTACTCCTTCCATAGTCATCTCTTCTCTTGGTTGTTATCTCATTCCAACCAACATAAGGATTTGTTATTAAACCACCCTTGACTTAAACATTGTTATGAATACACTCATTTTGTATGTTGAAGGAAACTCTTGGGCAGATACTGCACCACCAAACATTTTAATTTGAGTCTACTTGCCAAAACTAGAGTGTTACAAAACATGTCACAAACATGAGCACGAACATATAAATATTTTCTTAAACTGAATTTATATGTAAATTATATTATGAATTAATAAACAATATGAACACAACTTGACTACTCATTTTATAAATAGAATGACAATAATAAATTATCGACATAATATCAAAATTGGCCCTAAAGTTTACATCTTTTGATATTTTGACCATAATTCTTGCTTTTTTTAGGAGCATTTTGGCCCATAACATTTAATTTTAAGTCGAATTACTTTTTTTAACAGAAAATGCTAATTGAGCTATTAAAAGTTAATTTTCCTAACGTGATGTTATAATGTGTAAACATTTTAAATTATGTTGTTTTAGCCACATCATTGAAAATGTTTGTACATCATATCTCCACATTAACACCAATAACTTTGAACAGACCAATCAGCATTTTATGTAAAAAAAATTGACTTAAAAGTAAACATTGAGGATCAAAATGATTAAAAAAAGGAATTAAGGCCAAAATGTCAAAAGTTATAAACGTTAGGGGCCAATTTCGACATGATGCCCATTGAGGTGTGCATTATGCTATTTTAGCTTTTGGGGTGTGCATTATGCTATTTTAGCTTTTTTTATCTCTCATTTGATACCCTATGTAAGCTCGTTCCCATTGACTTTTTCTATTATGTTGATTATTTCCCTTCCTATTTTTGACCAAATACTCCCTCAAACTATAATGTTAAATTGTCGCTTACTCTACCCAACCAAGCCTTCATAGAAATATTGTAGTTGTATTGAAAAGTTAATGCCTCCTCCCAATATTGACTGAATAATCATTTAAAACTTTTTTCATGCCTATCTCAATGTTTCAACAACATCTTGTTTGAACTGAAAAAACTTTTCTTATGTGCTAATTACATGCGTCATAAGCACAACTCGACATAGGAATAATCGCACAAATTCAGTCCTGGTTGTATTTGTATCAGGAGAAAGTGCATCTAACCAAGCTTGTGCTGGACCTTCTAAAGCGAATGATATTAATAACAATTTGATAACATCTATTAAGACACCTGTATACACAATTGTGTTGCATATGTGCTCAAAATACTGGAGAAAAGCTATGGGGTCCTCATTTCTATAACTTCCAAACCTGATATTTGAAGAAATCCATGTTAGCACGCAGGGTTTACTTCAAAATAAGGAGTTCGAATAACAGGTCGAGTATACTAGGTCGTAACCAGTTCATATCAAAAGGAACTACCCCTAGTACCTGCATCATCATGTTAGACGTTAGATAAGATATATTATAATTTAAATATTAAGAATTGTTTTATGAACTTGCTTTGTGAATGCCTTGCACTAAGTGTTCATGATTTTGATGATCCCTGTTACCAAAGGAAACAAATTGTTAGTCTTTTTGGATCAGTGGGTGGCTCTAGAGGTGTGGTCCTACTATGAGTCATACATTGAAACCACAAAGAAAAAATAAAAACGTTAGTAAAAATAAATAAACATTATATCTGTAATTCAAAAATTTCCTAAGTATTCTATTAGAAGGAAAAATTAAAATAATCTAGTAACATTGCCTTCCCGGAAACGGCGCCAATAACTTGACTGCCCCTGGGCGTACTAATGTCTAGAGTGTAAATCCTATTACTAAAAATCTAGAATTAAAGGTGGTGTCCGCAAGTATATAGGTCAGGTTGTAATATAGTGTTTAGAACAAAGTAGGTTAGTACTCTGAGGATCGTACCCAAGGGAGGCGAGTACTAAATTAATATTAACTTAAACGTAAATAGATCTATCTAGTATCATAAATAAATTCTAGTACAATAAAGCCTAAAGTGAAAAATATTTACTTAATAAGGAAAGAATAAAACATGCATAAAAGAGTGAAAATAGAAAACTAACATGTAACTCAACTAAATCTAAGTATGGGTAATTAACTTGCTTCGGTGGTCAAAACTAATCCCTATTTTGGGTTTCTACTCAATCAACTAGTCGCTACCTTAGCAGGATCTCTTGATCTTCCACCAAACTAACGAGTTGACAAGAAATACTTATTTCTCAACCTCAAAGTCCAAACTGAATTGGGGTAAGGGGTTCATAGATAGGCAATATCAATTTTGGGTAATTTCCACCTAAATGACTTTCTATGGTTGTCAGACCTAGGGTTTAAGTTCTTCCTATCCCAAATAGCTGATTCACTGAGAAAATCCTATATAGAAAATAATTAATCACACCTCCACTCACTAATACCCATAAAAGGATTAGTTACTCATGGATTTCATAAACAATGTAAACTTGATAAACAAAATAAACATGAAGAACAAATCAAGAATAAAAGTTTAAGAAGAAATCTTGAATGTATTGACTGATTGAAGCACAGAAATTTACAAAATCATATTGTTTGAATATCACGAATGATAAAAAAACTGAAAATAAATCCTAAGTAAAGAAAAAACTAATAACTAAAAACTAAATTGAAAGGAAAATTCTAAGTTACCGAAGAGGTCCCTTCTCAAGTGTTTAATGAGTCTATTTATAATCTTAGGTTTGGTCGTCATCCTTAGCCCTAGGTTGGATGATGTTTTTACATTAATTTTCATTGTGCTATCCAAAATGCCCTCAGTTCGTTAATGCTTTCATGTACAAGGTCGATGTCACGACATCCATTGCCTATGTCGCAACACTGAAGGCATTTTACTTGGCTTAGGCTCAACTTTAGGTAAGTTAAATGCAATTTTTTAAAAGCTCAAGAAATTTACTATGTTGTTCTTTTATGCTGTCTTGATTCAATGTTGCCAGATATGGAATTCCTGGTTTGTATTCTTTAACTATCGACTTAGATTCTTTCTTACTTTTCTTAACCCATTATTTTTCTCAACAACTTGTAGATTCACCTTTTTCTTAGGTTCGAATAACCCTTCCAAGCTTTAAACAATGATTGCCTGGACTAGCTCATTTGGGTTAGTTTCAATGTTACTAGGTAAACTACCTTACTATCATTCTAAAACTAATTTAGTGAGCTATCCAATTTGATTTTCAAGCTCTTGAATTGATGCTTGCTGATTTTCAAAGTTGTCTCAGTATTCTGAAATCAAGTTTCAGACACCAAAATAAATTTAGCTAACATCTCCTCAAGGTTCAGTTTCTTTCCTTACCGATAAGGTTGCTGAAAACCCAGAAGGGGTTGTGACCTTTGATTACCTTGACCACCCCAAGATAAATTCGGATGATTCCTCCATCTTGGATTATAATTATTACTATATGGGTTAATTTGAGGTCTAAAATTGTTACCCATAAATTTGACTTGTTCATGCTCCATGTTAGAACCGAAGGGTAAACATTCTGGATTGATTATCCTTGCTCCATTCGCATCACATTGCATTACTAAATTCACCTATTTAGAAAAATTCAAACCATCAATTTTCTTACCAAGAGCTTGAACTTGACTTGCTAACATAGAAATTGCATCAATATTAAAAACACTAGCTGCTTTAATCGATTTCGTTCCCATAACTTGCTACTGATAGTTATTTAGTGTCATTTCCTCAAAGAACTCTTGAGCCACTTCAGGTGTCTTATTATTCAATGTTCCGTTAGCTATTGTATCAATTAGTTGCCTAGTTGAGGGACTTAAACCATTGTAAATGGTTTGAACTTGTACCCACAAAGGTAACCCATGATGAATGCACATTCTCAAAATATCTTTAAATCTTTCTCACGTATCATATAATGTCTCCAACTCAATTTGAGAAAAACAAGAGTTGTCCTTCCTCAACTTAGCTATTTTAGTCGGTGGGAAGTACTTTAACAGAAACTTCTTAGTCATCTGATCCCAAGTCATGATATAAACTCGTGGAAGTGAATTCAACCATTGTCTTGCCTTGCTCTTCAAAAAGAATGGGAACAACCTTAAATGTATGGCATCATCAGTATTGCCATGAATCTAGAACATGTCGCAAATCTCTAGAAAGTTAGCCAAATAGGCATTTGGATCTTAATCTTGCAACCCATCAAACTAAACATACCGTTGTATCATCTGAATTATGATAGGCTTTAGCTCAAAATTGTTTGAAACAATAGTCAGTCTAATGATACTTGATTCGGCCCCAATTAGAGTAGGCTTAGCATAATCAAACATAGTACGAGGAGCAGGAGGTGTAGGAGGCTACTGATTATTTTGATTATCATCCTTTTCAACAATAATATCATTTTCCTCTTGATTGTATATTAAAACATATTGACCTTGCATTTCTTCTCTAACACCTCTCCAATTTTTGGGAGCAATTTTCTCGACCTCAATATCATAAACTAATTATTCCAATGGTTTCTACTAGTCATAAACCAAAAGAACTTATTAGAATCAAGCACAAAAATTAGAATGTAAAAATTAAATTAAAAGATATTAAAACTAAAATAAAAATGGCTAAATTAATAGAAATAAAGTTTTTTAAATATTTTAGTCCCCGACAATAGTGCATAGATATCATTCCCATGAAGACTAAAAGTACTACTAATTACCGTCTTTCTATTGTTTAATAGATAAATTCGAGTGGTTGATTAAAACTAAAATTAACAAAATTAATTAACTACGAACACGACAAAGAACAATTAAGGAAAATAAACAATTAACGACCATGAGTCAAAACAATACTTAGGAAAGAATTCACCTAGATTTCATCTACCATTATAAATCTAAACTGTCGAAACCATTTTTTGAAAACAAAAATAGCGTTGACTTAAAACATGAAAATTGGAGTCGCCACCGATCTTTTATTGGGGTGTGATCAGATAACCTTAAAAATGATTTTGGTTTATGAGTTTTAGAAAAAAAAGGGTTCGGGAGTCCGTTACGTATGAGGAAGGATTAGAACCCTCGTAACGCCCAAAATTCGTACCAAATGGATTATTTAACGTCTGAAAGTCAAATGTAAAAAATTTGAAAATATTAAAAACGATCCCCCTTTTATTAATGATATATTTTTAAATATTTGTATAAATTTGAACATATGTAGAAAGGCTTTCTCATCCCGAGGCAATGAAATGTCGTATCCCATAACTTAGGATGCAACATTTGAATTCCCGAGCATAAGCTAACCTTTAAAAACCTTTATTGAAACTTGGTGCATTTGAAAACTAAAGCATGCTTAGCCGTTTTAGTTCGACGAGAAAATCGAAACCTCGTAAGTTAGGGCACGATTTCTCATCGTTCCAAATACGACATATTACAAACTTCATTTTCTTCTTTTTTTACAAATTTGGACTAAAGCAAAAGTTCAATGCGATAATAACAATGATGTAAATTTGATTTATTCGAAATGAAATGATCAATTTTTGGCAAATAAATCAGAAATTTAAGTACGATGTAATGTTTAGAACTGAAAAGCAAATGTATGAACATAGAACAATATACATGGGTACACTACCATACAAATATGAATATACAAACTCAAATGCACATAATAGTTTTTAAACTCAAAATGATACATGAAAACAAAACCCAAAACCAACTAAATAGTACATGAAATAAAACAAATTGAAGCAAGTAATAAGCTAAAAAACTAGTATACAAATCAATTCAAAATAAAATGAACACATGAAACGAATTAAAATAAATCAATTGAAAAAAATCATTTCAAATTACATGTAAACATTTTAACACATATAATGTGTAAAAATAATATACAAAATATTTAAGTAAAAGATGTGTAAAGAAGAATTAGAAGGTATATTATATAGAAAAATGATAACGAAGTAATTGAAAAAATAATGAGTATAATTTCAAAATAAATAATATATATATAGATGAAATTTAAAACAACGCATGAATTGAAACAAATAATATATATGAATATATAATTTAATACAAATAATATCCACGATTTGGAATGAATAGAGTAATTTACAATAAAAAAATATATAATAAATTTGGAATAATAATACATGATAAATTTAAAAAGTGATGATAATTTAAAAAATTAATAATACGTGATAAATTCAAAATAATAATATATGTTAACTTTAAATAAAAATACATGATAAACCTAAAATAATGTTAATGATAAATTTAGAATAATAATATATTATAATATTAAAATATTATTGATAATAAACCTAAAAATCTATTAAACTTAAACATAAAAAGAATGTTAGATTTAAAAAATAAATATATCTAAAAATAACAGAAAAATGAGTTTTAAACAGAATAAAAATCAAGTACATTAAATTAAATAAGTATTGATTAAAATTTATTTAATTCAAAGTAAAACGGAAGAAAATGAAAATAAAGCAGAATTGAGGACCAAAAAGGCACGCTCGAATAACATGGGGACTAAAGGGGAAAATATCCCCAGACCCAAAAGACTGCGCTTCTACATGGACCGAATTGAAACAAACAATGAAATATGTGGAAAAATTTAAGAAACATAAGAGGATCAATTTAAGCACGTGACAAAAGCGGGGGAACCAATTGCGCAAATAAACCATTGAGACAAGACGCGCGGATCCTTCCCTCGGGTTGGGTCACTGCGCGGATCATTGCCAAAAAGGAAACATTTTGAAACCATTAGCATAGGTCTCAAACGGTGCCGTTGTTCAGTCCCTATAAAGCCAAAATTGAATCCTAGTAGCCACTTTTTACAAAAAGCAAACCTTAGCCGCAGCACTCGGAAAACAAAACGCCCTAAGGACCCCCACCTTTCGCCAAACTCTGATTGCGACGGAGCGAGTGAAGGGTCAGCCACCAGGTAAGTCTCTCGACCCTTAAATCTTCCCTTTTTCTCTTTTTTAGATGGTTAATAGAAAAAAAAAAGAAAAGAAAACTTGGAGAAAAATAGAAGAAAAGAAAAGTGTGAAAATCACCTTTCGAAAACTTTTACTTTTTTTATTTCTTTCGTATTTTTTCACTAATTTTGTATCCCTTTTTATAGTCTCAAAAATGGCTTTATATAGCCGAATAAAAAAAATAAAAAAATTACAAAAAGTCATTTTGCTATTTTTTCTCTGTTATTTTCTGTTATTCTCTTTTGCTGTAATATTGTGTGTGGTTGCTCTTTTCTGTTGCTGCTCGTTGTTTGTTTGTTTTCTTTATTAAGCAGGTATAGCCAGCTGGAAAACACGTGCGGCTGAGACGAAAGGCGTAACATTGGGGAAGCAGTGGCTGAAGGTTCTAGGGTTTCTGTTTGTGGTTAGGGCTATGGTTTAATTTGGGCCCGGGATTGGGTTTGATGTAACAGGTTTGGTATTGGGTATTGAATGTTTGTAAATGGACTGCCATTTTATTATTTTTTATTGGTTTATTTTGTGTATGCGGGCTCGGGCAAATTGGGCCTCCTACAGCTGCCCCTTTTTGCTTGTTGTCGTGTAACGAGAATGGAGCAAAGACTAAAAAGGGCAATTTTTCCCGGTCTTACCGATTCTTGACTCTTTTGGTGCTTCTCTTCTTTATGTAGCCTAATTTCCATCTCACTGCGTCTTGTTTCTTCAATCCACTCTACTGCAACTTCAAGGTGATAGGATTATTGGCTTTAATCTGCTCTACTGCAACTTCAAGGACATAAGATTCACCATCTTCAGTCTACCCCACTGCAACTTCAGGGGGATAAGACTTGCTATCTTCAGTCTGCTCCACTGCAACTTCAAGGAAATAGGATTATTGGCTTTAATCTGCTCCACTGCAACTTCAGGGAGATAAGATTCGCCTTGATCTGCTCTACTGCAACTTCAGAGAGATAAGATCTGTGACTTATAGCTTTAATCTATTGCAATGCCAGGGAAACAAGATTTGCTGCCTTCAGCTTTAATCTGTTCCACTACAACGCCAAGGAAATAAGATTAGCTGTCTTCAGCTCTAATTTACTGCAACGCCAGGGAAATAAGATTTGCTGCCTTCAGCATTAATCTGTTCCACTACAACACCAAGGAAATAAGATTTGCTGTCTTCAGCTTTAATCTATTGCAACGCGAGGGAAACAAGATTCACTGCCTTCAGCTTCAATCTATTGCAACGCCAGGGAAACAAGTCGCTGCCTTCAGCTTTAATCTGTTCCACTGCAACGGCAAGGAAATAAGATTCGTTGCCATCAGCTTTAATCTATTGCAACGCAAGGGAAACAAGATTTGCTGCCTTCAGCTTTAATCTGTTCCACTGCAACACCGAGGACATAAGATTCGCTGCCTTCAGCTTTAATCTATTGCAACGCTAGGGAAACAAGATCTGCTGCCTTCAGCTTTAATCTGTTCCACTACAATGCCAAGGAAATAAGATTCGCTACCTTCAGCTTTAATCTGTTCCACTGCAACGCCAAGGAAATAAGATTCTCTGCCTTCAGCTTTAATCTATTGCAATGCTAGGGAAACAAGATTCGCTGACTTTAGCTTTAATCTATTGGAATGCCAGAGAAACAAGATTCGCTGCCTTCAGCTTTAATCTGTTCCACTGCAACGCCAAGGAAATAAGATTCACTGCCTTCAACTTTAATCTATTGCAATGCCAGGGAAACAAGATTCGCTGCCTTCAGCTTTAATCTGTTCCACTACAACGCCAAAGAAATAATATTCGCTGCCTTCAGGTTTAATCTATTACAACGCCAGGGAGACAAGATTCGCTGCCTTCATCTTTAATGTATTCCACTGCAACACCCGGGAAAAAAGATTTGCCATAATGACTTCAATCCATCCCACTGCAACTTTAGCGGTATAGGATTTATGGTTTCACCGATCTATTCTCTAGGGAACATGACCTGTAAAATCCATTTCATGGGCCTATTTATACCTAGTGATTAGGATGTTATGATTGGAATTAAATCAACATATCCTAACTAGATGTGTATGAATGAGTGCAAAATGTTATGAAAATGCTCTTAATGTTTGAGTTGTTATTGCTCGTTGTTTATTAAGGCTCTGTCATTGACGTGTTCTTGTTTGGTTGGTACCTTCAACAAAAGACCCAAAGAAACAGTCAATCAGTTTTCCCCACTGTAACCTCAAGGTTCAATCGTACTTCTGGGTCACAAGTTTTGTGCTACTGAGACTCGGGGTATAAAATCTGACACTTTTTCCATCCTCTCCTAATACAATTCAAGAGTATAGGATGTAAATCTCTTTGGTCTCTTACACCATTCCCAGGGTGTCGTACCAATGTAAAATTTTCTTTTCCAAAAATAACCTTCTCTTATTACTTGGTGATCATTTCTCGTTTGCTCATTAAAGCTTTATCACCAACACAACATCTTGTCATTTTGTTCAATCAAAGTTTTGACAACAAAATCTGAAGGGAGAGTCTTAATTTAAACTTTTCCTTCTCAGATATTTCAACCTTTAAACTTGGTGAATTCTAAACAATAGTCTTGTTTTAGGTTCCAATATTATTTAGAAACTTCTAGAGTAATATGCAAAACTTTCTTTGTGAAAGTATTACTAGTCCATTAATCATTATTCCAATATGACATGCTTGCAAAAGATCATAATAATGGATAAAAATAGGGTTGATTTGGGAACACGGCTCGAAAGAAATATATTATCAATGATAGTAAAAACAAAAGAGGAATTAATTGGGAACACATATCTTGGAAAAGAATGATGTATTCCAAGAACAAAAAATTCAATATAAATAGTATAAAGACTAGGTGCCCCAGATATCGCAGCTTGAACTTCTCTGTACAGACTTTCTAAAGACCATTCTGAGTTTGACATGTGTTTAGGAGATCTGCAGTACTCTGTCAATGCCCCAAGATGTCGCCTACCCTTTCCTATTGATTCAAGTATAGCAAGATCACCGCATGTCCCATTTTGATCAACATTTGAGCCGCCCTTTTTAGGTTTTCAACTAAAATCCCCTTTCGTCCAAGGCCCCCTTTACGGGTTTTCACCTTGGCCTCTCTATTTTTTACTTTTTTCATTTTTATTTTTTCATTTTTACGACTCAAAGCACCCTTTGCGGGTTTTCACCTTGGTCTTTTTTGTTTTAAGGACTCTAGGCACCCTTTGCGGGTTTTCACCTTGGTCCCTTCTCCTTCTTTAGGTGAAACATTTCTTGACTGAATTTGAGTTTAGAGGATTTGGTAGGTTTTTACCATCCATCTCACTTAAAATCAATGCTCATCCGGAAAAGGCCTTCTTTACAACATAAGGTCCTTCCTAATTTTGCATCCATTTCCCTCTAAAATCCTTTTGTAGAGGAAAGATCTTTTTCAACACCAGGTCCCCCTAGTAGAATTCTCTGGGATGAACCTTTTTGTTGTAGGCTCGCATCATTCATTTTTGGTACATCTGACCGTGGTGAATAACTTTTAGCCTTTTCTTCTTCTATTAGGTTTAACTGATTAGATTAGATCTATTCGGCTTCATCCAATCTTTCGCTTAGCCAATACCCGAAGAGAAGGGATTTCAAACTCAATGGGTAAAATTACCTCCATCCCATAAATCAGAGAGAAATGTGTTACCCCGGTGGAGGCCCTAATAGGTGTTTGATACGTAAAGAGGGAAAATGGTAATTTCTTATGTCAATCTTTGTAAGTCTCAGTCATTTTCCCCCACAATCTTCTTAATATTCTTATTAGCTACCTCTACCGCACCATTCATTTTTGGGCGATACGGTGACGAGTTGTGGTGTCTTATTTTGAATTGATTACAGACCTCAGCTATCGTGCTATTGTTCAGGTTCAACACATTATCCGATATAACCCTCTCTAGCATTCCATACCAGCATATGATCTCTTTTTTCAAGAATTTGCTAATTGCCGACCTGGTGACATTGGCGTATGAAGCAGCCTCTACCCGTTTGGTGAAGTAATTAATAATATAAAAAATGAAGCGATGCCTATTAGAAGCCTTCGATGATATTGCCTCGATGACATCCATGGCCCACTTTGCTCAAATTTTGAGCTGCCCTTTTTGGGTTTTCAACTCAAATCCCCTTTGGTCTCAAAGCGCTTTTTACGGGTGTTCGCTTTGGCCTCTCCTTTTTCTTTTTTTCTTCTCTTTTTCTTTTCTTTTTCCATCATTTTCATTTCCATTTTTTTGGAAATATAATTTTTTATTTTTTTTATTTTTTTGAAACTCATAGGATTAGGTAAGTCCTTATTATCCCTTTCAATCAGAATCAATGCTTTTCCAGATAAAGTCTTCCACACAAGATCCTTCCCATTCACTTTTATTTTGTAGGCGAAGGATCCTCTTTGGTATTAGATTTCTCTCATAGAGCTTTCTGGGTCAAAATTCTTTTTGGTACATTTGAGTATGATGGAAAACTTTGAATCTTCCTTTTCAATCAAGATAAAATCCAACAAAAACTCGAAGATATGGAAACTCGACTTTAATGGGCAAAACTGTGATAGGCCAAAGAGAAAGGCGTTGCCCCGGTAGAGTTTTTTTCACTGAACATACTGCAAATTTTTGATATCGTGCTGTTGTTCAAATTTAATGCATTACCGATTACAATGTCAGTGCTTAACCCAGGCATATCCTGGTATGACCATGTGAAGACATCTTTGAACTCTTGAAGTAACTCAACAAGGTCTTGCTTCGTTTCTTCGGTTATGCATGTTCTACTTTTTACTACTTTTCCCTCCACTAAGGTCACAATCTCCATTG
The DNA here is from genome assembly GCF_007990345.1 of Gossypium hirsutum. Classification (NCBI taxonomy): domain Eukaryota; kingdom Viridiplantae; phylum Streptophyta; class Magnoliopsida; order Malvales; family Malvaceae; genus Gossypium; species Gossypium hirsutum. The sequence goes on from NC_053437.1 coordinate 54,359,926, forward strand.
TCTCCTCACGTGGTAAAATTTGTTTCTCTTCCTGTTCTACCATCCTCAACAAGTCCGGAGATAGGTTACATACAATCTATGTCATCTTTAAAGTCATTAGATCCTTCTAAACACATTTCTCGCTCAAAAAGAGATTCTGAGTCTGTAGCAGCGTCACTCATGTCATTGTTATCAAGGGACCTATTTAGATACAGAAGAATATAAAAAGAATATATGAATTTATGAATAATTATTTGTGCATCAAAAATAATTATTCGTAAAGAATGAAAGAATATTGGCTCAAAAATGATCGCAAAAATGTATTTCATTAAAATAATGACGTTCAGACATGAGCCTATTTCACGAAAGAGTTCTTATTGCCTCTAGGCTAAAAACAACAAGTGTGTTCCGAACATTACTTTTAGTAAGCTCTAAATACTATAGAGATTTCTTTCGTAGTCCAATTGCTTAGAACACTCCAAGATTTATAAGGGCGAATATCTAACAAGGTCCCTTTTTCCGTTGTCTTCATGTATAGCATTGATGTGAACGTTCCCCCCCCCCCCCCCGTTTTTTAACCTCTTCACAGAATTTCATCTCTTTATTATCCATCATATTTTGTTGGATCTTAGTTAACTGCTTTTCTATTTGCAGCTATAGTTGGTCTTGCTTCTCCTTTTGGAGTTGTTCAAGTTTTTCCAATCTTTGGTCCATGTATTTTGTTTTTACTCGGGTACCATAACAGTGTTTGGTTGGTAGGTTGGTTTCCAGATTATTGAGGAATGATTTTAATCAATTAGGTCTTTTAATAGTCTTTAATGCATATGATGTAATGCATGAAATGAATGCAAAAAGGCATCAATTTTGATTCAATTCCATTTAGAAAACTTTACTAGAAAACAAACTTCATTACATAAAACTGGATACAAATAAGGCTTTGCCCTAATGCTCAAAATTTTAATCTTCCTAAGTAATGAATCTTGTTCTTGCCGCCGATTTGATTCAAGTTCGTACTTCACACGCAGCGTGTCGGCCTGTACTACCAAAGTTTGCAAGTAATCAGCTACCTCTCGAATCTGAACCACGGCTTCTCCCATAATGTAATCCCTGTTTCTAACTTGGTTCTGAAAATAGTGAAGCTTTTTATTCTGACGTTCTTCGCTTACTTCAAGGAACTCAATCTTGCTTTCACAGTTTTGTAGTGTCATCTCTAATTCTTCTATTCTTCTTTTCATCTCTTCAATCTTGCTTAAGCTCGCTCTTAGCTCCCTTGCGGAATTACGATTTCGGTATTGATAAAGAGATCTTTCCAGTTTAGCCACTCTGGCCCTTAATTCCCCTTTTTCATTTCGACTTTCTGACAAACTTTTCTCTAGGGTCTCATTTCGCATCTAGGCCTCCTGGAATTTCCTTTCCCATCTATCAGCCTTGATCTTTTCCTCTTGAATTTCCTGATGCCACTACTCTGAAGTTTTCCCCAACTCGGTAGTTCTCATCGAGAGATGTAACTTCTTATAGTCTGTCTTCAAACTATCCAAATCCTCATCGGCTTAATTCTTCCCTTTTCTTAATTTCTCGGTTTCTAGCTTCTGAACATCCATGTCTAGTCTCAAATTCATCTTCTCTTCTTCCATTTGTTCTATCTTCTTTTCTAACTCTAAATTTCTTCTTTCAAAGTCTTGCCTTATAATTTCTAGCTCGGAGGTGACAACTCACAAGTATTTTTCCATCAACTGACCGTCTCCCTGACTTGGTCCTAGGATATTATCATTAATTCTCCTACCCCACCACTCAATGTATTCTGGAGTCATCTTCAGACCTACTGCCAATCTCTTCATCCGTCAAGCCTGGTTCCAGGCATTGGACATCTCTCGAATCTTCTTCTTGTAAGCATCGCCTTTATATGAGAATTTGCACTGAGCTAGTCCTTGGGTTGCGGGTACGAACTGCCTTGACCTATATTGTCTTAGTACTAGCAACGGTGCATAGCCAACAGCTCCCCAAATCCCAAGTAGAGGGACCCAGTCGAAATCACCACGTCTATATAAAATTTCATCTGAAAGCATCCATGGAGCTTTCCATTCGATATCTTTATCTAGGAGATTTTAAAGGATCGTTATCCATCTTTCCTCTGTAATGTCGTCGCTCCTCAGCGTCGTCACTAATTCTTTCAATGGAGAATAGCTCTCGGAGAATACTCAATAAGAAACTTTATCTACTTTCCAAAAGTGACTGTGGAACCAAGCTAACAGAAGCTGTGCAGAACCAATGAATCATCCTTCACCCGTCCTCCGACATGCGTTCAAAGATCTGAATGTCTCAGCCGAAATTGTCGGGACAGATTTGACCCTCATATCTAGTCGATCGAACAAGTCTGTAACTGCCTCATCTACATGTCCAAGTACTTTAGGAAAAATAATCAACCCATAAATGCTCAAAGAAAAAATATCAACCTTTTTCTTCGTATTAGGGTGTGCCAAAATCAGATATCGCAAACTTTTCTAGGGGATACATTTGCTTTCTCCTTTCTGTTTAATCCACGTCGTGACCCCTTGCTCACTCATTCCCTTGACATTCATTAACTTTTTTATAAAATTCGGGACATTGACGGCTCTAGAATAAGCTTTATCTACTTGGATCCTCAGGCAACGAAGTAAGGCTGTATATTCCTTCACCATTGGTACCAAGTCTACTTTCCCAAAGGTAAAGCAACTATAAGCAGAATTCCAAAATTGGGCCAAAGCTCGAAACAAATGCTTGTCCACCTTGATATCAAGTAAATAAGGCAGATACCCATAATTATAGTAAAACAACTGCTTGACTTCATTATCCCATTTTGCCCAAATTTCTTTCAACTCCTGGAGATTGCTCTGAGTCACGCTAATACGAGTGAAGTCTCACAATTCTAATGTATACCCTTTGATCAAGCTATCACCTTTCTCAAGTTGCATCCTCTCTGACCACACTCGGACACGAATTAACACCTTTTTTTATGCATTATCTTCCGTTTTATCAAGAAATTCATTCTCCATGGCAAGCTTTCTATTGAGTAATCAAACACGAATTAACACATTTTTATGCATATGATGAGCATGTCATGCAAACACAATTAAAACAAAACAAGTTAGTACATTTAAGACAAAAAATTTAAAGTAATCAAGAAATCATAAACAGAATATCTACTTGGTCAACCACTAAGGGTATGGAGTAGTTTTACCTAGGGTAGGCTCTTAGAGCTTACTACATGCGGTTCAGTTCTAAAGAAAGGGTACCTAAACTAGCAGATTCCTCGATCCTCGCCCATTATAGGCTCATATAGACCGAGTTCAGTTCAGGGGAATAAATTTCCCATTATCTGCACAGAGCCGAAAATGTCACGAAGATATAGGTACAGATGTATCCCGAAAGTGAACCACTATCCTACACGGAGGTGAAACCTCACAAATGAATAGTTTCTCACTCCCACTTAAGAGGGTGTAACCGAACGATTATGCAATGCAATATGCGGAGATTAAAAGACTCGAACCAATAAAACAAACATATCAAAAAATGGTGCAGACCATAAAATGCAGTGAAAGGATCGTAGATTTAAATCGAATTTTCAACTTCTACAAAAAGACAAAAAATAGTCAATTTGTGGCTTAACTCTCAGAACAAGTCCCTAGTAGAGTCACCAAGCTGTCGAAACCACTTTTTGAAAACAAAAAATAGTGTCGACTTAAAAATTGAAAATTGGAGTCGCCACCAATCTTTTAATAGGGTGTGATCGGATCACCTTAAAAATGATTTTGGTCCACGAGTTTTAGAAAAAAATGGGTTTGGGAGTCAGTTACGTACGAGGAAGGATTAGCACCCCCGTAACGCCCAAAATTGGTACCAAATTGATTATTTAATGTCTTAAAGTCAAATGTCGAAAATTCAAAAATATTAAAAATGATCCCCCTTTTATTAATGATATATTTTTAAATATTTGTATAAATTTGAACATATGTAGAAAGGTCTTCTCATCCCGAGGCAATGAAATGTCGTATCCCTTAAGTTAGGATGCAACATTTGAATTTTTGAGCATAAGCTAGCCTTTAAAAACCTTTATTGAAATTTTGTGTACTTGAAAACTAAAACATGCTTAGCCGTTTTAGTTCGACGAGAAAATCGAAACCCTGTTAGTTAGGGTAGATTTCTCATCATTCCAAAGACGACATATTACAAACTTCATTTTCTTCTTTTTTACAAATTTGGATTAGAGCAAAAGTTCAATGCGATATTAACAATGATGTAATTTGATTTATTCGAAATGAAATGATCAATTTTTGGCAAATAAATCAGAAATTTTAACTGCGATGTAATGTTCGGAACTCAAAAGCAAATGTATGAACATGGAACAATACACATGGGTAGACTACCATACAAATATGAATATACAAACTCAAATGCACATAATAGTTTTTAAACTCAAAATGATACATGAAACAAAACCCAATACCAACTAAATAGTACATGAAATAAAACAAAGCGAAGCAAGTAATAAGTTAAAAAACTAGTATACAAATCAGTTCAAAATAAAATGAACACATGAAACGAATTAAAATAAATCAATTTAAAAAAATCATTTAAAAATACATGTAAACATTTTAACACATATAATGTGTAAAATTAATATACAAAATATTTAAGTAAAAGATGTGTAAAGAAGAATTAGAAGGTATATTATATAGAAAAATGATAACGAAGTAATTGAAAAAATAATGAGTATAATTCAAAATAAATAATATATATATAGATGAAATTTAAAACAACGCATGAATTGAAACAAATAATATATATGAATGTATAATTTAATACAAATAATATCCACGATTTGGAATGAATAGAGTAATTTACAATAAACAATATATAATAAATTTGGAATAATAATACATGATAAATTTAAAAATTAATGATAATTTAAAAAATAATAATACGTGATAAATTCAAAATAATAATCTATGTTAACTTTAAAGAAAAATACATGATAAACCTAAAATAATGTTAATGATAAATTTAGAATAATAATATATTATAATATTAAAATAGTATTGATAATAAAATTAAAAATATATTAAACTTAAACATAAAAAGAATGTTAGATTTAAAAAAATAAATATATCTAAAAATAACAGAAAAATGAGTTTTAAACAGAATAAAAATCAAGTACATTAAATTAAATAAGTATGGATTAAATTGTATTTAATTCAAAGTAAAAAGGAAACAAATGAAAATAAAGCAGAATTGAGGACAAAAAAGGCACGCGCGAATAACATGGGGACTAAAACGGAAAATATCCCCAGACCCAAAACACTGCGTTTCTGTATGGACTGAATTGAAACAAACAATGAAATATTTGGCAAAATTGAAGAAACTAAGAGGATCAATTTAAGCAAGTTACAAAGGCGGGGAAACCAATTGCGCAAATAAACCATTGAGACAAGATGCGCAGATCCTTCCCTCGGGTCGGGTCACTACGCGGATCATTGCCAAAACGGCAACATTTTGAAACCGTTAGCACAGGTCTCAAACGGTGCCGTTGTTCAGTCCCTATAAAGCCAAAATTGAATCATAGTAGCCACTTTTTACAATTGGCAAACCCTAGCCGTAGCGCTCGGAAAACAAAACACCGTAAAGACCCCCACCCTTCGCCAGACTCCGATTGCGACAGAGCGAGCAAAAGGTTCAGCCACCAGGTAAGTCTCTCGACCCTTAACTCTTTCCTTTTTCTCTTTTTTATATGATTAATAGAAAAACAGAAAAGAAAACTCAGAGAAAAACAAAAGAAAAGAAAAGTGCGAAAATCACCTTTCAAAAACTTTTTCTTTTTTTGTTTCTTTAGTATTTTTTTCACTGATTTTGTATCCCTTTTTACAGTCTCAAAAACGACTTTATATAGCCAAATAAACAAAATAAAAAAATTACAAAAAATCATTTTTCTATTTTTTCTCTGTTATTTTCTGTTATTCTCTTTTGCTGTCTATTGTGCGTGGTTGCTCTTTTCTGTTGCAGCTCGTTGTTTGTTGGTTTCGATTGTTTTGCAAGTATAGCCAGCTGGAAGCACACGTGCATCTGAGATGAGAGGCACAGCGTTGGGGAAGCAGTGGCTGAAGGTTCTAGGGTTTCTATTTGTGGTTAGGGCTAGGGATTAATTTGGGCCCAGGATTGGGTTTGATATAACGGGTTTGCTATTGGGAATTGGATTTTTATAACGGACTTCCATTTTATTATTTTATTATTGGTTTATTTTGTGTATGCGGGCCCGAGAAAATTGGGCCTGCTACATAAACTATGCAATTTATTCACTTAGTATCTTGATCTATAAAAATCTCTAAATTATGCTAATATCTCTTTCGAGTAAGGGCAACTGACTTTAGGTTGATTAATTGAAATTTCGGTCTAATTAAAACTCCTATTACTGCATTAACTCGATTTATGGATTCCCCTATTAGATTTGACTCTAATCTTGTAGATTTATGTCGTCCTATATCTAGGATTGCATGCAACTCCCCTTAATTACGCTAAACCTACTCTTAAACAGGGTCTATATCTCCTCTAATTTAAGCACATCAAACATGGATCAATAGTCTAGAAATATTAAACCAAGACTTAAGCACACATAATTGAGAACAATATCTAAGTGTTTATTGCAAAAAAATAAAAAACAAAAGATAAAATCCACCATAAGATTCATCTCCCTAGGTATTTTTCAATTTAGTTCATGCTAGAAAACAAAAACATCCAAAATACAATATAGCCACAAGAAACAAATAAACCCATAATAATCTCCAAAGAAATCAAAAGGGACTCTTCAATCTTGATGAAAATTTCTTCAGGATCGACTCCAATGCTGTTTTTCGATTGTTTTCTTGTGGTTTTTCTGAGTCTGAGATGTTTTCATTCAAGATTATGAATTAATCCCTTAGATACTTAGAAGAGATGAAACCTGTGATGAAACCTATTATTTAATTTCTTTTTTATGCGATAAATACTTGATTCTTATTCTCGATTATGTTTGATTATTTCTTGTTTTAATATTTCTGGGATATTAATTCATGTTTAATGTGCTTAATTCAATGGAGCAAAAGTCCCTATTTAAGAGTAGATCTATCATAATTGAGTGGAGTTACATGCAATCCCAGAAATAGGACGAAATAAATCTACCAGATTAGAGCCAAATCAAATAGGGGAATCCCTAGATCGAGTTAATATGACGATAGGGGTTTTAATTAGAAAGAGATTTCAATTAATTAACCTAGAGTCAGTTGTTCTTACTCTCGAAAGAGATATTAACATAATATAGAGATTTCTACGGATCAAGACACAAGTGAATAAATCGTTTAATTCAGATTCATAATAATAGGTGAAGTCTAGGTGGATTCTTTCCTGGGTATTGTCTATCTCATTGGTTATCTTCGATTATTTTCCTATTTCATTCTCTATTGTGTTCTTAGTTAGATTAGATTAGTAATTTTAGATTAAAAATAATCACTCCAATTTGTCAGCTAAATAATAGAAAAATGGCAATTACTAGTACTTTTAGTCCTCGTGGATACGATATTATCTACTCACTATAGCTATACTATTGTTCGATAGGTGCACTTTTCTTTGTCATATTTATAGTTAGTTTAGTGACTATCAAGTTTTTGGTGCCGTTGTCAGGGACTAAAATATTAGGAACACTTGATTTTTATTAATTTAGCCATTTATTTTTATTGCATTTTATTTTTGTTTTTAGTTTAATTTTTACATTCTACTTTTTCTTTTATTTGCTTATGCCAATTTCCTTTAGTTTATGACTAGAAAAAGCCTGTCAAGACCATTGTTATTTGACAGTGAAATTGAAAGTACAGCTCGTAGAAACCATAGACAAGCAAGACAGAGTCGAGAAAAATTAGTCGACCAACAAGAGGTAATTATTAGTACTGAGGAGATGGGTGATAATCAGAATAATTAGCTACCTCCTTCAGTTGTTATGAATTCAGACCCGGTTCCTCGTACTATGTGAGACCCACCATTGCTGCAAATAATTTCAAACTGAAGTCAAACATTATCCAGATGATACAACAGTTTGTTTATTTCGATGGTTTACAAGATGAAGATCCAAATACTCATTTGATTAATATCCTGGAAGTCTGTGATACTTTCAAGATTAATGGTGTTACTGAAGATGCCATTCGTTTACGATTATTCCTTTTCTCGTTGAGGAACAAAGCTAAACAGTGGTTGAAATCTTTACCATGAGGTTCTATCACAACATGGGCTCAAACGACCGAAAAGTTTCTTCTAAAGTACTTCCCACTAGGTAAGACAACCAAGTTGAGAAACATCATCTTTTCCTTCGAGCAGATAGATTTATAAACGTAATATGATGCATGGGAGAGGTATAATGATTTATTGAAAAGGTGCTCCCACTATGGGTTACCTTTATGGCTATAGGTTCAAACCATCTACAACGATTTGAATCCCTCTACTAGGCAGTTAATTGATGCCACAGCCAGTAGAACTTTGAATAATAAAACACCAAAGCGGCTTATAAATTTATTGAGGAGATGTCATTGAATAATTATCAGTGGCAATTCATGAGGACGAAGCCGATGAAAGCAACCAGTGTCTTTAATTTAGATGCAGTCACCATGTTATCAAATCAGGTAGAACAACTAAATAAGAAAATTGATGGTTTATATGTTTCTACGCAGGTACACCCGGTGATGCAATGGGATACGAATGTAGGATGAATGAACAATCCATAATGCTTAACCTACGGTCCTAGCACAGAGAACGAACAAATCAATTATATGAGTAATAATTCTAGGCCTCAAAATAACCCTTATAGTAACCAGTATAATGCAGGTTGGAGGAACTATCCCAATTTCTCTTCGGGTGGTCAAGGAAATCAGAGACCACAAGCCCCTCCAAGCTTCCAACAATAACCTTGTCAGTAAGAGAAGAAGTTGAACCTTGAGGACATGTTGATGAAGTTTATCTCGATGTCAGAGATTCACTTTCAAAACACTGAAGCAGCACTTAAAAATCAACAAGTATCGATCCAAGTGCTCGAAACCAAATCAGTCAACTTGCTAAGTTAATTTCAGAATGACCACAAGGTAGTTTTCCTAGCAATATCAAAACTAACTAAAAGGAGCAACTTCATGCAATTACTGTGTGAGATGAATAGGGTTAGTTGAATCTGAACCAGAACCGAGAAAAGAAATTGTAGTAAATAACATGGATCAATAGTATTTTTCTTTTTGCCATTAGTGGTATAAGTTGACTTACGAATTAATTTAGGACTCACAGCAAATCAGTTAAAATAATTTTAAAAATAAAATATCTAAACAATTAATATTTATTTATAATGATATATTTAAATATGCATTTGATTTCTAATTAGACTTTGAATAATGCATATAAAATAAAAGGTCCCTGTATCGATTCCTGAATAGATTGAGTAATCAAATTAAACCTTGTTGAGTAATAATTGCTTATGTTGTATTAAGGGAAACACAGGGGGGTGTTTATACATAATTCCTACTGCTACTATTATAGCTCACAATAAGGCTCACTGTCTTGTCTTGGCCTTTGGGCCAAGGGCACTGACATTCCCTGTCCCTAGTGCAGACATTCTCTAGGCCTCCTCTGGCTTATTGGATATAAGCTTGTGGAGCATGTGGTCCTTCTGACCCTGGGACTGACTCTCCCAATGAACTTTGCACCTGCCAATCACAAGGGATGGGGTCTTCTTCGCAGACATGGCTCGCAACCTCATCCCTGCGAGGTTTATGCGAGCTCCCTTTTGCCACCTTGTCTGTACGAGGCTTACGTGAGCTATCTCCGCGAACATCTTGCATTCCTGTGAGGTCATCAGCTAACTGTTCCTATAGGCATTCCTTCAAGGTCCTCAGTCATTCATTCTATCGGTTCCAAAATCATTCGTTCTATCGGTTCCCAAATCCTAACAATTCAGTCCCCCTCATGGTGGTCTTAAGGGTCGTTATAAAGTGGGGGTCTTAGGTCCATTTCAAACTCAGCTTGCTTGGCATGCCGTGGGGCCATAGTGTATAACAGCTGCCTTGCCACATGCAAATCTAGGCATTAGGCGTACACATTCGGCTGTTGGTTCATTTCTGGTTACTCGAATGATTTTAGGGGTTTTTCTTTAAAAGGGGAAAGGTCGGTGTTTTAGGTTTTATTGTTTGGCTTTTTTACAAATCGAAATCGAGGTAATCTCACGAATTTCTTTTTTTCTTAACTTTGATATCTATTTTCTTTCTTGTTGTGTTTACAATATGGAATGAATGAGATGAGATCATAACCAGATTGTCTCAGCTCGTCCAATTCTAATCATTGTGACTCAGAAACCCTATGCTTGCACCAAAATGTCAGAGGAAATGACGTAGGCTTTGGCTGTGCAGGGAATCAAGCTTCCCCACTTCACTTATGACTTCTCCATTCCCTCAGGGTCGTATTACATGTGTGAGGCGACGAAGGACAGCTTCCTACTTTAGTTGCATGTTCTGGAAGCGAGCTTCCACCTTCCTCTACACCTTTTCTTTTGTATTCTCCTCAATGATTACAGCCTCACTCTTGGCCAACTTTTCAGTTTCTCCTGGTGGCTTGCCATGGCGTATTTCCTCGACTACCACTAGCGAGGTGAGGTCCCTTTGCTCTTTGTCTTCCAGCATCTATATCAGCTAAAAGGGACTGATGTGGGGGAGTCCGCGGGATTCTACTATTTTTCCCCATCAAAAAACGTGACAATTATCAAAAAATAGTGCAATAATCTTCATCTAAAGCGAGGGCTTTGGGTTTCCCACCAGATGGTCCTCTCCTAGCAAGAACATGTGCACTTTCTAGAGGAGGCTCGCCACTAATGAGGCTGTCGCGCAGTATCATAGATTGTGCTTTGTTTATGTCTTAGCCTTGGAGGAGGTTCTAACTGCTAGAAATATCTTCAAATTTCATCTGGAGGATCTTAGCCCGAATGGTTGAAAGGCTGGTGACAATCAAGAGGTTGCACGATTGATTAGTGGGTGACCAGCGAAGGGCACTTGGCCCCACGATTCCTACGACCCATTTGGGATGACACTGACGGGGCGCTTGAGGGAGCCTGCTAACTACTATTACCACTATTACGGTGCTTCGTCCCTTTGCCCTACTAGAATTTGAGCAAGAGGAAGGGGTTGGAGGAGGTACTCACTTGTCACTTACTTCTACTGATCTTTGAGTTCTTGGTGGTGTAGGGGGCAATCAGGGTAGCGAAGGTAGTTCAAGTGACACTGACAGCGGTAACATCTCATACGAGCTTAATGAAGCCATGGACATTGATGCTTTAATAAGTGGTGGTCGCAAAAGGCACAAGACTTTAACTGAGGCCACACCTGTCAACCTTTCTAGCGAAGGTGAAGGTGGTGGTCCTCAATTGGAGCACCGCCAGAGGAGGAGAAATGATAGTAGAGTCCCTGCTACTGTATTTACCCCCATTCGTTCTTCCCCTCCAATGAACTTGCCCACCGTTGGCCAAACGAGCTTGCCAATTACCATTACCGGGGACAATCCCCTTTCACCTGCTCGAGAAGATTTTCTGGTGGCTCTCACAGTTGAAAAGGTGTCGGTTGAGGTGGAGCACTTCCCCTTATCCTTACGCTGCCTAATGTCTAACACTGGCACTCTTGGCCCGAGGTACACGGAGACCCATGATAAAGAGCTCGCTGATACTCATGGTGAGCTACACAGGGTACGCGAGTTGTACAACAAGGTAAGGTAAGAAAATGAAGTAATAAATGAGCAACATGGAGTCCTTACTAAGCACCTAGCGATAATGAAAACAAATGTGGAGTAGTGTGAAGTTGAGCTCGCTGTCAAGAAAGAGAGATGCATAATTGCGGAGGTGAAGATGAAGAAGTTCAGTACGAGACACTCTAGCAAAGTGGAAGGGATCATTATGGAGTGTCAAGAGTAGGTTGATACTACCCTTCGAAAGCAGGGGGAGGCACTGGTAGCATTCAAGTAGCAAACTTCCCAAAATATCATGGGCTCCCCTCAAAGGTTCAAGGAGAACCTGCTCTTGCATACCCAGGTCGCCTATGGCCCATTTGATGTCCGCCAGGTGGATTTTGACGCGCTTGTAGACGTGGTTGCAAGCAATTTGGGCTTCGATGGCTTTAACCATTCTTGGTCTGCTTAGGATTCTTACGTGGCCACCTAGAGGAGAGAGCTTTTTGTGGAGGAGGGGGAGGGTTCTAGCACTACAGACTTGGCTCCATCTGCTGTTGGTGATGTCGTGACTTTAGTGCCTTCTTCAGTGAATGAGGATGTTGTGGTTACTACTCCAGTAGTTTAGAACTACTGATTAGGATCAAGGTGGAGGGTGATGATGTAACTGAGGAATTATATTGTACTAATTATTGTTTGAATAAATAAACATAGTTTTGATATCTGGTTGGTTCTCTTTGTATTGCATTTTTTTTGCAATGAAGAGTGTTATTGTGAGCTATCTCATACTTCGAAAGATTTTTTTGTAAAATATTTTCGTATGCGAACCTTGGTTTTACAGCTTGAAGCTTCGCTCTCGTGAACTATGATGTGGCTCTTCGCATTGCAATGAAGAGCGTTGTTGTGAGCTATTTTATACTTGAAAAACATTTTGGAAACATTTTTTATGCGAACCTTGGTTTTACAGCTAGGAGCTTTGCTCTCGCTAGCTGTGCTAGAGGTTGTGGCTTTTTGCCTGGGGTCCTTAATTTTACAGTTGGGAGCTTTGCCCTCGCTAACTGTGTTAGAGGTCATGGCACTTCACCTGCGAACCTTAGTTTTACAGATGGGAGCTTTGCTCTCACTAACTATGTTGCAGGTCGTGGCTCTTCGCCTATAGACCTTAATTTTACAATTGAGAGCTTTGCTCTTGCTAACTGTGCTGGAGGTTACACCTCTTTGCCTGTGAACCTTAATTTTACAGTTGGGAACTTTGCTCTCGCTACCTATGCTGGAGGTTGTGCCTCTTCGCCTGCAACCCTTAATTTTATAGCTAGGAGATTTGTTCTCGTTAGTTGTGCTGGAGGTCGTGGCTCTTCACCTGCAAACCTTAATTTTACAACTGGGAGCTTTGCTCTTGCTAACTGTGCTGAAGGTCGCAACTCTTCGCCTGTAAACCTTAATTTTACAGGTAACATTTTCTTGAGAAAGGGATTTTATTTATATGATGGGTATTCATACATAATACTTCTTGTGGTGTCAGCTATTCCAAGTTCGCGGTATCATCGCGCCTTTCACTCTTCCCAATTTATATGCTCCATAGGAAATCTTTTCTACCACCTTGTTTGGTCCTTCCCAACTTGGGGCCATCTTCCCGCGCTGAGCAGCGAGCAAGCTGGCTTTAGTGTTCCTTAGCACGAGGTCGTCTACTCTAAACTACTTTCCTCTAACATTACAGTTTTAGTAGCGAGCTACTTGTTAGGCACGGGCTGCGTTTTTTATCTTAACCATTTCTCTAAGCTTGTCGACTAAGTCAAGATTGAGTCTCAAGGCCTCTTGATTAACTTTTTTGTTAAAGTATTGCGTTCTATGTGATCTTAGACCTATCTCTGCACGGATGATAGCTTCTGCACCATAAACGAGTGAGAAGGTTGTCTCACTCATTACAGCGTGGGGCATGGTTCGTAGTGCCCATAAGATTCCTATTAGCTCTTCCAACTAAACCCCTTTTAGTTCGCCTACTTTCGTCTTGAGCACGGTAAGAATTTTCTTATTTTTAGCCTCCACTTCGCCATTAGTTTGCAGGGTTTTCACCGAGCTTTTAGCCAAATATATCTAGAGGTCGATACAAAATTTCAAGAACTTCTCTTGGAACTGTATGTCGTTTTCCATGATAAATGTGAGAGGTATCTCGAACCTGTAGACAATAGACTTCCACAGAAATGACTCTACGTACCTTTCTGTTATGGTTGCCAGAGCTTCTGCCTCGATCCATTTGGTGAAATAGTCAACAGCTAATGTTTATGAAAAGGTGGTAGGATTCAAAGGTTTATTTTCTTATAAAATGGTTTATCACATGATTGACCCCAAATGAGTTATATACATAAATGCACTAACTTGTGTATTGATGACGGTGATTAGGCTTATATCAAGCTTGAGATTATGATTGATATTTATGCTTATGTCTAGTATTATACAAATGAAACGAGTAACAAAAGGTAATGAAATGGTAAGTTCATTATTGAAATGTGATATGACGAAAAAGGGATTGATGAGTTGAATGGTGTGTTTATATATAAGACAAATTATGTATGTTGTGGATGAACTTACCTATGAGGTGAATAAATATACTAACTAGTGAATTGATGTTGTTATTTAAGTTTATGCTTAGTAAATGAAATGGAAAGTAAGTAAAAGAAGTAATTCATAATGGTGTATAATGATTTATAAAATCCTATGATGTTAGGAATGAAATATATATTATATATATGATGTTGATAGACTTACTCATGTGTGAGTTGATGATTATGTAGTTGATAAATATTGAGGCATTGGTATATTATTATATTTAATCTATGAAGTTCATTGTTGAAATGAAATGTTATGTTTAAAGTTTATACGAGCTAACTAAGCATTCATTGCTTACATAGTTATTTTCCTTTACTTTACAGATTATCAAAAGCTCGATCGGGTTGGAAGCTTGTCGGAGATCTATCACACTATCCAATGATTATATCGGTTGATTTGATATGTTGATCAAGGTAATAATGGCATGTGTAGGTAAATTGTGTTTGATGAGATGTTGTTATGTTTGGCTTGTAAATGTGGTATTTTGGTTGGTGTGCTTTTGGCATTTGATGTCTTGATGGTTGGTGTTTTTATTGGCAAATTGATGCATGGGTTAAATGACCAAAGTGGTATGTGTTGGCATGGTTGAAATATGGTCAATTAGGTTATATGTTGTTATGGAAATTAGTTAAGGTTGTTTGGATGAAACATGATCATTTTGATGCAAAAGTAAGTATGAGTGCTAGGTTGTGATTGAGGTGCCTAAATGGCATATTGGTTGAATGGACTTATGGTATATTGAAATGATCTTATTATGCATATTTTGGCATGTTTTGGTGTCTTGATCATAGGTTCACTTGGCGTGTTGGTACTTGTTGAAATTGGGTTAAATAAAAGGCTTGATTTTAGCTTATTTCTTGTCTACACGGCCTAAGACACGGGCGTGTGTCTCAGTCGTCACGGCTAGGCGACACAGTCGTGTGTCCCTTGTAGGTTGTTAATGGTTGCTTTTGGAAATTTGCACGGCCTATCACACGGATTGGCACACGGGCATGTGAGGCCATTTCAAGAGTTACACGGCTTGGCACACGAGCATGTAGCTTGGCCATGTGACACAAGTCAATAAGTTACACAGGCATGGACACAAGTTGGGACACGGCCGTGTGTCCCTATTTCAAATGTTACACGACTTGAAAACACGGACGTGTGTCTTAGCCGTGTGAGCTACACGACCTGGCCACACGGCTGTGTGACCCCTGTAGTATAATTTTTTCTAACTTTTTCCTAAACTTTCTAAATGTTTTCGATTTAGTACTGGATCTTTTCTATTGTATTTTTTAAGGCCTTGAGGGCTCGATTAAGGGGCATTATGAATATATTTGAAAGAAATTAGAATATGTATTTCATTGATAAATAAATTGAATGGTTTACTGTTCTGTTTGTTCGGTAATGCTCTGTAACCATGTTTCGGTGACAGATACGAGTTAGGGGTGTTACAAGTTAGCTATTAATTAACTAGTTATTATCTCTCAGCCTCTAACTAATTGACCAATACAAGCTTACCTCTCGGTCCAACTTTCTTGATCGGAATAAATTATGATTTACGCGATAAATTTATCTCTCGATCTCGTTTATCCTAAATTACTTCCTAGGGGCGTCACTTCCAATGGTTTTGTAATAGCAAGTTTTTCAGCGATGTCGAAAACAATGGTTTTGGGACCACAATGCTAACGAGAGAGTCCATAGATATATTTAATTAATATTTATGAGTTAAATATACTATAATAGTGACTCTTGATTTAATAGATTTTATTAATTGGTCAATTAGTCAAGGTACAAGTGGTGCGTACCGAAAGTTAAGTGGTTTTGGAATATGAGGTATTGTAACTTCGTTTTTGTAAATCGAGCTCGTGAATATTTTTATTAAATATTTACAGAGCTGTTATATAGGTGAATTGAAGTTTGGTCCAAAAATTTTAGTGATTGGCTGGTTAGTTAAGGAGAAAGGACGAAGCCGAAAAAGTTATTCGCTATTGGTTTATATGTGTTAAACGGTTACGAAAACATGAATTGAGGGCTTTAAAAGGAAATTTTACCATATTAGATTATAGTGGACGGTTTATGCGATGGATTGTAGGTTAAAATAATGTTTAAATGAGAAAAATTAAACTAAAGTAAAATTTAATAATATTTGATAAAGCATAAAAACATCTTCTTCTTCCTTTTTATTATTTTTACCACCAAAATACCATTGTTAAGATATCTTAGAGGTTTGGCCGATTGTTCTTATTGCATGTAAGTTGGTTTCAATTATGTTTTTAGTAAATTTTATATTTTTGAGATCGTTGTAATTAGGTCCAACTAACCTGTATCTCAACTTTCAAATCTGTTATAGATTTATTAAGTTTTCATTGATATTAATTGAAGTTTTTTGAATGTTTATGGTAGATTTTGGAGCATAGAAATGAAATAGGAGTAATTTGTTAAGTAAATTTGGTTAATTTTGAGTTAAGGACTAAATTCTGAATATATTTAAATTGGTATGAAACTTTTGTAAATGTTAATGATAGGAGGCTGTATATGGACATAATTGAAGTGGGTTTAAAATTTGTCGATCAAATTTGAAAGATATAATAAGTTTGGTTTTAGGGACTAAAATGAATAAAATACAAGAAATTAGGGGCAACCAAATAATGAAATTGAGTTGATACATGTTTATAATTGGATGAAATAATAGGGTTGGAATTTATAAATTGAATTGAATTATTGAATAGATTAGAAATTAGACCAAACTGAATATAGTCGAGGTAATGGCAAAATTTGTTGATTAGTCCCATAGAGTTGTTTGATCGCTGTCTTGACTAAGTAAGTTCATACGGTATATTTTTGTTAAATGGTTATGCATTTAGAATAATAATTGTAATTATATTTAATTTTGATTTTAATTATTTACAGTTCGGTACAAAAAGGTGAGTGAGAGGATGAAACTAAACATGATGAATTGCAAATTGAAATAATTATGGAGTTGACCTTAAATTGAAATGAAATAGAATATATTATGTGATGATGGGATGAAATGAGCTGAATTGATTTGATTTAAACTGGTTGATAACGATAATGGGTAAATTGAATATATGTGAAAGTATAATATAATGATATAATGTGAAACTGAACGTATATTAAGATTATTTATTGCTACCATATGTTGGATAAATGTACTTGTGATAATAAATGTGAATTGAGGTATTGCTTGATAATAAAATATGAAATGAAATCTTATTAACTGTTCGGGCAAAGTCAGATATAGTTGGCATGCCATAGGATAAGAAGAGTTCAAGGTTACTTCGACAATGAGTCAATGAGGCACTGGGCGCGAATTTGTTTCGGTTATACCGATGAGACACTAGGTGCCAAACTTATTGATAGCACTGGGTGTAACTATTTGCTTTGGAATTATCCGATGAGGCATTGGGTGCCAAACTAGTATGTTGGTTGGATTCGCGTTTTCATCTGAGTCTGAGTCGTGTTAATAGGGAAATAAATGGTAAAAATGAAGTGTAATGTTTGAAAGGACAAATCATGTGAAATGGAACTAAAATGTGAAATGGAGTATGAAATTGCAAAATGAGTTGGGAACATTGATTGATTATGTTCACTGAATCTAGGAATTCGGAAATGAAGATGGAATGTGATTCATAATTCTTATTAGGAAATGAAGTAGTAATTGACTTTAAATTGACAATTGATATGTCTAAGGATGAGTATTGATATGTGCATGGTGAATTAGAGTATCACTGATGAGAATATTATTGAGTACCAAAATGTGATACACTTGAAGTTAAAATGACTGGAATATGACTTGTATGTGAAAGATATGTATATATGAGTAAGAATAGATTGTATAGAAATGAAACAACTGGGTGTATTAAATGAATTTGTTAGTTGTTTATTGAGTATGCCTGGATTAGGATTGTTGGAAATGAAATTGAATGATATTATGTAGATCTATTGATATTTGAGATGTTTAGTGAATGATGTCTTGATTTTGGGCATGAAAATGTTTTCAAACTTGTGATTTTGACCATCTTGGTAAAAGTATCAATACTAGAGACCCAAGTACCGATACTTGACCAAATGAACAGTGTTTTGAAAATGGAAAAAGAAAATACCAAAACAGTATCGATATTAAATTTTAGTATCGATACCTTTGATAAAAATATCGATACTTGTTCCTTTTGTACCGATACCTAGTTCCAAGTTTTGAAAATTTTCAAATTGGTCCACAATCATGCTCAAATGTATTAAACTATGTTTGTATACTTACTTTAGTCTCTGTTTGGTTCATAATTTCTATTATGAATTTATTTAGAACAACTTGATGATTTAAATTGAATCCAATGTTAAGTTTTGCGTGTGAATGTTCCATTAACTGTAGTAGCATCTTGAAACTCGGGTTTGACGATACTGAGTGAGGGGTGTTATAGGTTTAATCGCACATAATTTAAACCAACTAACTCCAAATTCAATGCTAATTCATCTGTTAATTATTCACACATCTATTCGTTAATCTCCCTAAGGAAATTAGCTACTCATGGATCTAGATGCAATAACCCCTAACAGTTGTGAAGTTTCGATATCGATTGTGTTCGGAAGTGAAATTTCCTTTAACAGTTGCGAAGACCACTTCGATTGCAATTGGAATCCACAAAGAAATAATGAAAAACTATTATATTAAAACATTGGATCAAAATTGAATCCAAGTTAAACAAGAAAAAAGTACTTAAATGACTAAATTGAAAGAAAATAAAATGTATAGTAAAACCCTTAAATTATCTAAGTGGCTCACTTGGTTAAGCTTCCTCAAATGAGACTTAACATGCTTATTTAGAGAGTTTATGATTAGACTAATTAGGGTTACTAGATAGCCCAAAAATTTGATTAAGTTACATTGTGTGGACAAAAATACTCAAATTAAAATTTCGTCTCACTGCCTGGTGTCACAACACCACAAGAACGGTGTCGCGACACTACCTTCATTCTTTTAGGTTTTTTGGCTTCAATGTTTGGTGTTGTGACACCATTCCCCGATGTCGTGACCCTATAGTCATTATTCGTCTTCTAAGCTTGAAAATAATGTCCTACATAATAGATAGAGTTGTTAGATTATCCCTAGGCCCGTATTGGCCCATTAGGTCATAACATAACACAAGATTGTGTAAAAACACGTATTGCATAATTTAAATGCAAAGTAATAAAAATAAAAAATGAAATAAAAACATATAAAAAATGCTATAAAACAACCTCGTTAAGTGCTGAAAAGACCTTAATTTGCCACAATGATTTATGGCAGATCAAACTCCCCCACATTTAAGTCGTTGCTTGTCCTCAAGCAACTTATTAAAAACACACACAAACAAGAAAATTAAAACAATGAAATAGTGCTTGAGCAGGCAACATACAAGAATTAGTCTGGAGCAACATACATAGAACAAAATAAATAAATTAGTAGATTTAACTCAATATACAATCGACTCTCGGCTTTCAATATCACACGCATTAGGTCATAGAATTACAAAGCAAAAAAATCAAGAATGTTAAGTACATTGATCCATCAAAATAGGTACACAAAATATAACTTTATACTCGAAGAATACAAGTAATTAGAAATGTAAAATATCAATCAATTTTCATCAACCAATAGCACACCTAGGTCACATAGGTCTTTTTCTGCTTGTAACGCTCTACGACTTTAGTTGGTTCGAAATTAAAGAACATGCACAACAAAATGGTTTAAGCATAAAAATAGTTTGACATATAATATTGACCCTAATACTTCCCCGATAAACCCTTTAACTCACCACCTTATATCCCTTTCTCTCACCTACCTTTTCTCTCTAATTCCTAAGGTACATTAAAGTATTAGTGATTATAGTCGTCCTAGCCAGAATATATGAAATAGTGGGTATTATCTTTTCTTTCTTTCTTTCTTCTTTTATTTTTTCACTCACTTTGCTTTTCTATTTTCTTGAGAACTTCTCGCTTGGCTATTTTAGCCTTTTCAAACCTTTTCTTTTGATTTTTTTGTCGAATTATTCTATTTACGCACAATTTTTTAAGACTCTTATAATCACCATATTATACAATCCCTTAGGTTCACTCTTATTTTTTTTATTTTGGAAACAACCGTGTCGTATCTACCTAATCATCAATATCAATGGCTTGATGTCTAAGTTCATAAAGGGACCAAGAATTAGCTCAAGAGATTATATTTTATGGCTTAGGGCTTCCATTGTGGTTCATTAAGAATTAGGGATTTAGGCTAAAAAATTAGGGTACTACGGATTATAAATTAAGGTCATCCCTAATTGTCTCAATTCATGGACTACAATTAACTAAATATTAACATACTAACGACTTGTTATTCAAAGAAACACATATGCTTTTCACGCACCTATTTTTCATTTGGTATACTTAACACACTATCACCTACTCAATTTGTAACAAAATAAAATAATTAGTATAAAATTGTAAAACCTAAAATTAATTGCTATCGAGTTAAATTTACAATTTAAACACAAAATCCTATTTACCTGCTCCTAGCCAATCACTAGTATTGCAGCCACCTTGTGCACAAACAAACACACAAAAACAAAAATTAATGAAAAGCAACTAGTAAAACATAAAAAGTTTGAAAAGTTTCTATGTTACTATAACACGCCAAACCTGACCCAACACTTGGATCCGTGTATGAGGTGGCACACTTAAAATCAGACCAAATCTTATACAAATCATTCAGTGGAAGCTTGTAAAACTTTACAATTTTTTTAGTATAAAACATGTGATTGGGTTTTACTTCATAAAGGTTTCAATGTAAATCATTGGTAGTTCAAAATATTGCTCAAATCATCTGGCGTATAAGTACAGATAATTAAATTCATGAACAAATTATATTAATTTTAATCCAAGCATTGAAATTAATAAGATTCTCTTTTAAACAGTGTCTTAACAAAATAAAAGATCATTATACACATATTAGTTTTAAAAAAACATTTATATGCCACCCCCGAAGGTCATGAAAGATACAAAATAAAATAGACAACTCACAATAGCAACAGTGTTTTGGCATAGTCCCTGCAATAAAAAGCCTTCATTCTATCTCCACGCCTAAGAAGGAAAAGATAACGAAGTAAGTTCATACAAACTTAGTGAGTTCCCAAAAGTAGATAGAAATCATACATATTATTTCTTACGAATATACCAAACCTTTTAGAAGGAGTTTCACATAATAATCATAATACGCCCAATGGTGTTAACAGAACACAGTTAGACTTAGTACGTCAATATGTATAACGCATGGGCAGATACTGTACGCCAACTTAACATAACTTAGATAAACTCATCCTCATATCAGCCACGTACCTAGAATTCAGAGTCAGAAACATATCATATAGCCTCATTCACATACACACTTCCCCTTAACTTTTCATATCGTTCCCATTCAGAATAGCATGTTTTATCGTGATTTGCCAGTCCGGTTTGTATTATAGCTGCCCTACCAGAGGCTACAAAAACATATCTCCTCTTCTCTATTAGTATAGGTCATATCTCATATATCACAAACAGATGGTACTGGCTTAAGCATGAAGGGTGGTGCTTACTATATAACACAGAAAGACTGAACTCAATCTGAAGACATTGAACAACCATTATTCACACATATACCATTCATGCATCACTGAATAAGGTTACTTACCTTACACAAGTTATATAACAATGGAAGTTACAAAACATGGAAGTAAGAAGGAACTCACTAGATACTCTAGTACAAGTCTAAAGCTTAGGTCTTTTACCTTTATCGTTGGGACCCTCGTTAGATTCTTAAGTTAAAAGAAGGATAATTATACATATCAGAACATCATTCTATCAATCTTAACATGCATGCAAGAACGATAACACTTAATCTAGAATTAGAAAGTTTCCTTCCTCACACACAATCTTAACATTTATACTTGCAGTACAAAAAAATGTAAATTACTTCGACAATATCTTAAGGGTTTTCCAAAAATTACCAGTGAGTTGGTACTAGTGTAGATGATAGCTAAACACTACGAACTTTTTCTTGGAAGAAGTTATTCTAAACTTAGGTTTTTTAGAGACTTACAGAGTAATTCAAGAAAGAAGAAGATAAAAAGGCATTTCAAAAAGACCACCATTATTCTTATATACTTAAGCAACAGAGACAAATATTAGTGGAAAAATCAGATAATTCCACTAACACTTTTGATTCTGGTGATTATGTGAACTTAACAAGTTTTGAGTCTAATCATCTACAGTAGTCTAGTTCAGTTCTAACTAAGTCTCAACTAAATTCCAACATAACTAATTAAGTCTCAACTAAACATCTGAAGTATGCCAAAGGTACTTAATAAAAGTGTCACCAAACCCTAGTGTATGCCAAAACTAGGGATTCACCAATTGGTGATTCACTCAGAATAATCTACTTAGACATAACAATAGATTTACTTATGCATCTCTATCTTAAATTTTACCATCTATACACTAAACAATAATTTACTACTTGGTTTAAGCATTAAAGTTCCACAGATGTGGTCGGGTGGTCTTCCTTATGTCAATTTAGCTCTAAAATGTAGTGCCTCATATCGTACAAGGTTCCTCTATAGAAATGTAGTGTCTCAGTTTAAAAGTTTTTAATTAAAATTAGGATATGGATGATTCTCCTAAACTTTTTCGTTCTTCCCTTGACCTATTTTTTGTGTGGCAGCCCTCGCACCCATAGAACTAGTGAAATCACATTAATAGTATAGAGCATCATAAATTGGAAAATACGCCCTTTATTTACCAAAACATCCACTCCTTTGGTGGTGATATGTGATCGCATCTCGTAATATGGTCTTGTTGCTTCTCTTTCCTTTAATTTCAAATAGAACTCTTGCATAACTAGTACGATTGTTGATTCTTCTAGTGCTAAATAGAAGGTAGTTCATTCATGTTCGATTATAATTTCCCAGACCCTTTGTAATTTCTCATTAAAAGGTCAAAACTCTATTCCTGGACGAATGTTTTGGGTTGCAACTACTGAAGGTATTCATCTACATCTTCTACCTAAAATCCAACAGATCTATTCATAATTTCAAAGTTGGAATAGAATTAAACCTTAGTTGGACGTGCATATCTCTTTTCCTATTGTCGGATCACTTGTAACACTACTCTTTAAGGTTTGCGATAAATTCTAGCTTCAATATCTACAAATTTCAGAAGTTTGGTAGGGAGAGAATTTCCTTGGGATATGAGTTTCTATAGATGAGTAATGATAAGAGTCAAAGGATAAAGATGGATGAAAGTTTCATTTATTAAAATAGTATTCTAAGTTATTAGTTCTAATTATACTAAAACACTACTATAAACACAAACTATGTTATTAAATTAGGAATGACAGGTTACGCAGGGGCGTCGTGAGATCCCATTTGATGTCCCGACGTCGTGAGCAATTGATCTTCCATAACTTGGTGTAGCAGATTAAACTATTTTCCGCGCTTGAAGAGCTTGAATACAAGCATTTTTATTATGTTTTAATTAAGTTTTTTAAATTTTTTTGCAATTAATAAAAAGTGTAATTTTAATCTTTAATTGACCTTAACGGTCGAATGAAGCCTAAGTGTGAGCTAATATACTTTGTGAGTGTACAGGAAACCATTGGAAGGTGTACCAACTCAACACTGGTTGTTATGTTACAAAATAGGGAGCTTGATTTTGCAACATAGGGAGCAAAGAGCAAGAATTCCAAGATTGCCTTTAGTGTCACGATGTAACCAAGGGATGTCAAGAACACCCCTGAAGCTACCTTGAGTACGAGCATATTGCCTTCGAAGTCGCGACACAGGTAATAGGGTGTTAGGAAACCAGTCCTGTACAAGAAATACTTACGAGCCAAGAGCATTTTGATCTACACAATCAAATATTAAACATGAGAGTGGCAGCTGACTTAGGGTTGAAGACGACGACAATCCTAACTCTATAAATAGGCTCATTTAACACTTGTTATTGACAAATTTTTCTATTGAATAATTTTCTTCATAGTTTTAGTTTTTAGTTTTTCCTTTTTTATTAAAACTTTAGGTTATTTTCAGTTTTGCATTTGTTGGAAGATCTAATTTATGGAACTTGATCAACTCTGTGTGGATTATGTACTTCAATTAATACAACTCGGACTTATTTTAAACCATAATCTCTTGAATTTTTTATTATTAATTTTCATCTTTTACATCAACTGTATTTTGTTTTTGAGATCCATGAGGAACTAATCCTCTTGTGGGGGATTAGCGGGTGGAGGTATGATTAATTGATTGTTGTGTAGGGTTTCCTTAAGTGGATTAGTTGTTTGAAAAAGAAATAACTTAAACGTTAGGCTTGAAGACCCTAAGAAGTCATTTAGGTGGGAATTAACCCAAAATTGGTATGGCCTATTCGTGAAGACCTTAAGCTCGAACTAGCCTGGACTGTGAGGTCGAGAGATAAATAGTTTTTGCTGACTTATTATTGTAGTGGAGGATTGAGAGATCCTACTAAGGTAATGACTAGTTGATTAAATAGGGAACCTGAAGCAACAGTTAGTTATGATTACCGAAATGAGCTAGTCACCCATGCTCAAATCTGATTAAATTTCTATAGAAAATTTCCCAAAGTTTTTCCATTTATATTTTTTTGTTCTTTATTTATTAAAATACAAAAAATCTTTCTTTATGTGTAGTCATAATATAATTTATTTAAAGTACTAATTAGCTCTATTTGTGCTTAGGTTAAGATTAATTTAGTGCTCTCTTCCCTTCGGTACGATCCTCGGAGTACTTACCTACTTTGTTGTAACTATATTAATACCTGACACGTATACTTACGAATACCGTCTATGCAAAATATTTTGTGCAGGATTTCTACTCTGAACATTTGTAAGTCTAGAGGTGGTCAGCAGTATACCTGTGCTAGTTTTATTTCAATGTCGCGACATGAGAGGTTGGTGTTGCAACATGGCAGGGAGATCCTGAAAATCTCTTGTTTGTTCTATTCTTTCTTCCAAGCTTTCCTTTCTAGATTCAGGTCTTTCCCCTTTTGTTTTAAAATCTTTGAGCTATTCATTAGTCTCCCAATTTTCTTCCAAAGTCTTTCTCCCTTTACCTTGAGTCCACATGACCTTGCATTGCAAATCTTTTAATTCTTGTAACTGCAATAACCTTTCTTTCTTGGCTAATTCAAGGTCTAAGTTTAATTCATTGATTGCCAAATATGCTTTCTTTTCTGACTCAATTGGATAATGACAGTTCTTCCCGTACACCAACTTATAAGGAGACATGCCTAAAGGAGTTTTGTATGCTAAGCCCATAATGCATCATTTAATCTCAGCGCCCAATCTTTTCTATTAGGGTTGACGACTTTTTCCAATATTTGTTTAATCTCTTGGTTAGATACCTCTACTTGTCTGTTAGCTTGAGGGTGATAAGTTTTAGTTATTTGATGCCTCACACTATAGTTAACTAAAGAAATTTCAAATTTCCTACTACAGAAGTGGGATCCTTCATCACTTACAAGAGCAGAGGGCATTCCAAATCTTGCAAATATATTTTTCCTTAAAAAAATTAACCACTAACTTCGTATCATCCATATGTAATGTTCTTCCCAAATATATTTTTTCAACTTATGCATGATTCTCTTCTTTTGATGCTATGATGCATTTATAAAAAAAAAATCGTTTGGCAATATAATGGACATAATCTGCGTACCTAGGTATCTTATTATCCTTATACCCTGCCTGATGCATGTCTACCAAGAATAGCTGCTCATTAATGAAAGTTACTTTTATTTCTTCAAAGCTTTTCTCTTCCATCTCATTTTCTATTCTAGAAAGGTGATCTGTAATTTAATTTTCTGTTCCTTTCTGATCCATTATCCATAAATCATAATCTTGAAGAATAACACCTACCTCATTAATCTAGCTTTTATTTCCTTCTTTTTCATGACACATTTCAATGCAGAGTGGTTAGTGTAGACGTAAACTCTATTTGTCATTCAATAAGGATGGAATTTTCGCATGCAAACACAATAACAAACATTTATTTTTTAGTAGTAGTATAATTACATTGTGATGAATTTAATATCTTACTTACATAATGAATGCTGCAAAATATATTGTTCCTTTTCTATCCTAGCACTGCTCTTATAGAATAATCACTAGAATCGCACACTATAATAAAAGGTTTCGACCAATCAGGAGTAATGATAATTGGTGCAAAAATAATTTTTTCTTTTATTACTTCAAAAGCTCGAATGCACTCTTGATTAAATATGAAAGGTGTCATTTGAAGTAGCTGATTAAACGGTTTGGATATGTGACCAAAGTCTTATATAAACCGTCTATAAAACCCTGCATGTCCCAAAAAATTTCGTACCCCCTAGACTTTCATCGGATTAGGTAGTTTCTTTATGACTTGAATTTTTGCTTTATCCACTTCCAACCCTTTTTTTAATATTTGATGTCCTAAAACAAATCCTTTTTTACCATAAAATGACATTTTCCCAATTGAGCACAAAGTTGGTGTCTTTGCATCTGTTCAGTGCTTTCTCAAGATTATCTAAACATTCCCGAAAGGAATTCCTATACACTAAAAATCATCCATGAATACAACAAGGTCTTCTTCTAGCATGTCGGCAAAAATAGTAGTCATACATCTCGTAAATGTTGCTGGAGCGTTACATCATCCAAATAGGATTCGTTTGAAAGCATATGTGTCGAAAGGACATGTGAACATAGCTTTTTCTTGATCATTAGGATGTATCAAAATCTGATGACATCTAGAGTATCCATCAAGAAAATAATAATATTCTTTCCCAACTAATCTGTCAAGCATCTAATCGGTAAAGGGAAGAGGGAAATGATCTTTTTTAGTTACGTCATTTAATTTTTGGTAAAGAATGCATACCCTCCATTCAGTAACTGTTCTCATTGGGATCAACTCATTCTTATTATTCTTGACAACTGTCAATCCTCTTTTGTTTGGAACACATTATGTAGAGCTCACCCATTCACTATCAGATATTGCATAAATAATATCGACATTGAACCAGTTAAGTAATTCCCTTTTCACTACTTCTTTCATAGCTGGATTTAAATGATACTGTGCTTCCACCCTTAGTTTCTTCCTTTCGTCTAATTTAATTTTGTGTTGACATGATACGGGGTAGATTCTTTTAATATCAGCGATAGTCCATCCAATTGATTTTTTGTGCACCTTTAATACGCTCAATAATGGCCCTTCTTATTTAGAAGTTAGTCCTACAGCTATAATTACTGGCAAGGTGTTCTGCTCCCCAAACTTCTTTAGTTTAGGTGTTTAGGTAATAGTTTAAATTCCAATTCAGTTGGTTTAATAGTAGAAGGAACCATTTTAGTTATGGTAGGAATTACTTGCTTTGGGTGTTCTCTACTTTTAGGCCACCAGTCAAGTTGCAAGGCTAACTCGTCATTCTCTTATTTGGCGTCGTTCATGCTTTCCTCCTCTGGTTCATCCTTATTTAGCTCAATGGACTCTATCATTACTAATTCTAGGTTATCAGATGTTTACTTTTGGGGTGTGCATTATGCTATTTTAGCTTTTTTTATCTCTCATTTGATACCCTATGTAAACTCGTTCCCATTGACTTTTTCTATTATGTTGATTATTTCCCTTCCTATTTTTGACCAAATACTCCCTCAAACTATAATGTTAAATTGTCGCTTACTCTACCCAACCAAGCCTTCATAGAAATATTGTAGTTGTATTGAAAAGTTAATGCCTCATCCCAATATTGACTGAATAATCATTTAAAACTTTTTTCATGCCTATCTCAATGTTTCAACAACATCTTGTTTGAACTAAAAAAACTTTTCTTATGTGCTAATTACATGCGTCATAAGCACAACTCGACATAGGAATAATCGCACAAATTCAGTCCAGGTTGTAATTGTATCAGGAGGAAGTGCATCTAACCAAGCTTGTGCTGGACCTTCTAAAGTGAATGATATTAATAACAATTTGATAACCTCTATTAAGACACCTGTATACACAATTGTGTTGCATATGTGCTCAAAATACTGGAGAAAAGCTATGGGGTCCTCATTTTTGTAACTTCCAAACCTGATATTTGAAGAAATCCATGTTAGCACGCAGGGTTTACTTCAAAATAAGGAGTTCGAATAATAAGTCGAGTATACTAGTTCGTAACCAGTTCATATCAAAAGGAACTACCCCTAGTACCTGCATCATCATGTTAGACGTTAGATAAGATATATTATAATTTAAATATTAAGAATTGTTTTATGAACTTGCTTTGTGAATGCCTTGCACTACGTGTTGATGATTTTTGATGATCCCTGTTACCAAAGGAAACAAATTGTTAGTCTTTTTGGATCAGTGGGTGACTCTAGAGGTGTGGTCCTACTACGAGTCATACATTGAAACCACAAAGAAAAAATAAAAACGTTAGTAAAAATAAATAAACATTATATCTGTAATTCAAAAATTTCCTAAGTATTCTATTAGAAGGAAAAATTAAAATAATCTAGTAGCATTGCCTCCCTGGAAACGGCGCCAACAACTTGACTGCCCCTGGGCGTACTAATGTTTAGAGTGTGAATCCTATTACTAAAAATCTAGAATTAAAGGTGGTGTCCGCAAGTATATAGGTCAGGTTGTAATATAGTGTTTAGAACAAAGTAGGTTAGTACTCTGAGGATCGTACCCAATGGAGGCGAGTACTAAATTAATATTAACTTAAACGTAAATAGATCTATTTAGTATCATAAATAAATTCTAGTACAATAAAGCCTAAACTGAAAAATATTTACTTAATAAGGAAAGAATAAAACATGCATAAAAGAGTGAAAATAGAAAACTAACATGTAACTCAACCAAATCTAAGTATGGGTAATTAACTTGCTTCGGTGGTCAAAACTAATCCCTATTTTGGGTTTCTACTCAATCAACTAGTCGCTACCTTAGCAGGATCTCTTGATCTTCCACCAAACTAACGAGTTGACAAGAAATACTTATTTCTCAACCTCAAAGTCCAAACTGAATTGGGGTAAGGGGTTCATAGATAGGCAATATCAATTTTGGGTTAATTTCCACCTAAATGACTTTCTATGGTTGTCAGACCTAGGGTTTAAGTTCTTCCTATCTCAAATAGTTGATTCGCTGAGAAAATCCTATATAGAAAATAATTAATCACACCTTCACTCACTAATACCCATAAAAGGATTAATTCCTCATGGATTTCATAAACAATGTAAACTTGATAAACAAAATAAACATGAAGAACAAATCAAGAATAAAAGTTTAAGAAGAAATCTTGATTGTATTGACTGATTGAAGCACAGAAATTTACAAAATCATATTGTTCAAATATCACGAACGATAACAAAACTGAAAATAAATCCTAAGTAAAGAAAAAACTAAAAACTAAAAACTAAATTGAAAGGAAAATTCTAAGTTACCGAAGAGGTCCCTTCTCAAATGTTTAATGAGTCTATTCATAATCTTCGGTTTGGTCGTCATCCTTAGCCCTAGGTTGGATGATGTTTTTACATTAATTTTCATTGTGCTATCCAAAATATCCTCAGTTCGTTAATGCTTTCATTACAAGGTCGATGTCACGACATCCATTGCCTATGTCGCAACACTGAAGGCATTTTACTTGGCTTAGGCCCAACTTCAGGTAAGTTAAATGCAATTTTTTAAAAGCTCAAGAAATTTACTATGTTGTTCTTTTATGTTGTCTTGATTCAATGTTGCCAGATATGGAATTCCTGGTTTGTATTCTTTAACTATCGACTTAGATTCTTTCTTACTTTTCTTAACCTATTATTTTTCTCAACAACTTGTAGATTCACCTTCTTCTTAGGTTCGAATAACCCTTCCAAGCTTTGAACAGTGATTGCCTAAACTAGCTCATTTGGGTTAGTTTCAATGTTACTAGGTAAACTACCTTACTGTCATTCTAAAACTAATTTAGTGAGCTATCCAATTTGATTTTCAAGCTCTTGAATTGATGCTTGCTGATTTTCAAAGTTGTCTCAGTATTCTGAAATCAAGTTTCAGACACCAAAATAAATTTAGCTAACATCTCCTCAAGGTTCAGTTTCTTTCCTTGCCGATAAGGTTGCTGAAAACCCAGAGGGGGTTGTGACCTTTGATTACCTTGACCACCCCAAGATAAATTCGGATGATTCCTCCATCCTGGATTATAATTATTACTATATAGGTTATTTTGAGGTCTAAAATTTTTACCCATAAATTTGACTTGTTCATGCTCCATGTTAGAACCGAAGGGTAAACATTCTAGATTGATTATCCTTGCTCCATTCGCATCATATTGCATTACTAAATTCACCTATTTAGAAAAATTCAAACCATCAATTTTCTTACCAAGAGCTTGAACTTGACTTGCTAACATAGAAATTGCATCAATATTAAAAACACCAGCTGCTTTAATCGATTTCGTTCCCATAACTTGCTACTGATAGTTATTTAGTGTCATTTCCTCAAAAAACTCTTGAGCCACTTCAGGTGTCTTATTATTCAATGTTCCGTTAGCTATTGTATCAATTAGTTGCCTAGTTGAGGGACTTAAACGGTTGTAAATGGTTTGAACTTGTACCCACAAAGGTAACCCATAATGAATGCACCTTCTCAAAATATCATTAAATCTTTCTCACGTATCATATAATGTCTCCAACTCAATTTGAGAAAAACAAGAGTTGTCCTTCCTCAACTTAGCTATTTTAGTCGGTGGGAAGTACTTTAACAGAAACTTCTTAGTCATGTGATCCCAAGTCATGATGTAAACTCGTGGAAGTGAATTCAACCATTGTCTTGCCTTGCTCTTCAAAAAGAATGGGAACAACCTTAAATGTATGGCATCATCAGTATTGCCATGAATCTAGAACATGTCGCAAATCTCTAGAAAGTTAGCCAAATAGGCATTTGGATCTTAATCTTGTAACCCATCAAACTAAACATACCGTTGTATCATCTGAATTATGATAGGCTTTAGCTCAAAATTGTTTGAAACAATAGTCAGTCTAATGATACTTGATTCGGTCCCAATTAGAGTAGGCTTAGCATAATCAAACATAGTACGAGGAGCAGGAGGTGTAGGAGGTTGCTAATTATTTTGATTATCATCCCTTTCAACAATAATATCATTTTCCTCTTGATTGTATATTAAAACATATTGACCTTGCATTGCTTCTCTAACACCTCTCCAATTTTTGGGAGCAATTTTCTCGACCTCAATATCATAAACTAATTGTTCCAATGGTTTCTATTAGTCATAAACCAAAAGAACTTATTAAGAATCAAGCAAAAAAATTAGAATGTAAAAATTAAATTAAAAGATATTAAAATTAAAATAAAAATGGCTAAATTAATAGAAATAAAGTTTTTTAAATATTTTAGTCCCCGACAACAGTGCATAGATATCATTCTCATGAAGACTAAAAGTACTACTAATTACCGTCTTTCTATTATTTAATAGATAAATTCGAGTGGTTAATTAAAACTAAAATTAACAAAATTAATTAACTACGAACACGACAAAGAACAATTAAGGAAAATAAACAATTAACGACCATGAGTCAAAACAATACTTAGGAAAGAATTCACCTAGATTTCATCTACCATTATAAATCTAAACTGTCGAAACCATTTTTTGAAAACAAAAAATAGTGTTGACTTAAAACATGAAAATTGGAGTCGTCACCGATCTTTTATTGGGGTGTGATCAGATAACCTTAAAAATGATTTTGGTCTACGAGTTTTAGAAAAAAAAAGGGTTCGGGAGTCAGTTACGTACGAGGAAGGATTAGCACCCTCGTAACGCCCAAAATTGGTACCAAATTGATTATTTAACGTCTTAAAGTCAAATGTAAAAAATTTGAAAATATTAAAAACGATCCCCTTTTATTAATGATATATTTTTAAATATTTGTATAAATTTGAACATATGTAGAAAGGCTTTCTCATCCCGAGGCAATGAAATGTCGTATCCCGTAACTTAGGATGCAACAT
Organism: Gossypium hirsutum; assembly: GCF_007990345.1. Taxonomy (NCBI): domain Eukaryota; kingdom Viridiplantae; phylum Streptophyta; class Magnoliopsida; order Malvales; family Malvaceae; genus Gossypium; species Gossypium hirsutum. The sequence goes on from NC_053437.1 coordinate 54,392,307, forward strand.
TTAAATTCTCGAGCATAAGCTAACCTTTAAAAACCTTTATTGAAACTTGGTGTATTTGAAAACTAAAACGTGCTTAGCCGTTTTAGTTCGACGAGAAAATCGAAACCTCGTAAGTTAGGGCACGATTTCTCATCGTTCCAAATACGACATATTACAAACTTCATTTTCTTCTTTTTTTACAAATTTGGACTAAAGCAAAAGTTCAATGCGATAATAACAACGATGTAAATTTGATTTATTCGAAATGAAATGATCAATTTTTGGCAAATAAATCAGAAATTTAACTACGATGTAATGTTTAGAACTAAAAAGCAAATGTATGAACATAGAACAATATACATGGGTACACTACCATACAAATATGAATATACAAACTCAAATGCACATAATAGTTTTTAAAATCAAAATGATACATGAAAACAAAACCCAAAACCAACTAAATAGTACATGAAATAAAACAAATTGAAGCAAGTAATAAGCTAAAAAACTAGTATACAAATCAATTCAAAATAAAATGAACACATGAAACGAATTAAAATAAATCAATTGAAAAAAATCATTTCAAATTACATGTAAACATTTTAACACATATAATGTGTAAAAATAATATACAAAATATTTAAGTAAAAGATGTGTAAAGAAGAATTAGAAGGTATATTATATAGAAAAATGATAATGACGTAATTGAAAAAATAATGAGTATAATTCAAAATAAATAATATATATATAGATGAAATTTAAAACAACGCATGAATTGAAGCAAATAATATATATGAATATATAATTTAATACAAATAATATCCACGATTTGGAAAAAATAGAGTAATTTACAATAAAAAATATATAATAAATTTGGAATAATAATACATGATAAATTTAAAAATTGATGATAATTTAAAAAATAATAATACGTGATAAATTCAAAATAATAATATATGTTAACTTTAAATAAAAATACATGATAAACCTAAAATAATGTTAATGATAAATTTAGAATAATAATATATTATAATATTAAAATATTATTGATAATAAACTTAAAAATATATTAAACTTAAACATAAAAAGAATGTTAGATTTAAAAAATAAATATATCTAAAAATAACAGAAAAATGAGTTTTAAACAGAATAAAAATCAAGTACATTAAATTAAATAAGTATGGATTAAAATGTACTTAATTCAAAGTAAAATGAAAGAAAATGAAAATAAAGCAGAATTGAGGACCAAAAAGGCACGCTCGAATAACATGGGGACTAAAGAGGAAAATATCCCCAGGCCCAAAAGACTGCGCTTCTGCATGGACCGAATTGAAACAAACAATGAAATATGTGCAAAAATTTAAGAAACATAAGAGGATCAATTTAAGCACGTTACAAAAGTGGGGGAACCAATTGCGCAAATAAACCATTGAGACAAGACGCGCGGATCCTTCCCTCGGGTCGGGTCACTGCGCGGATCATTGCCAAAAAGGAAACATTTTGAAACCATTAGCATAGGTCTGAAACGGTGCCGTTGTTCAGTCCCTATAAAGCCAAAATTGAATCCTACTAGCCACTTTTTACAAAAAGCAAACCCTAGCCGCAGCACTCGGAAAACAAAACGCCCTAAGGACCTGCATCTTTCGCCAAACTCCGATTGCGACGGAGCGAGTGAAGGGTCAGCCACTAGGTAAGTCTCTCGACCTTTAAATCTTCCCTTTTTCTCTTTTTTATATGGTTAATAGAAAAAAAAAGAAAAGAAAACTTGGAGAAAAATAGAAGAAAAGAAAAGTGTGAAAATCACCTTTCGAAAACTTTTACTTTTTTTATTTCTTTCGTATTTTTTCACTAATTTTGTATCCCTTTTTATAGTCTCAAAAATGGCTTTATATAGCCGAATAAACAAAATAAAAAAATTACAAAAAGTCATTTTGCTATTTTTTCTCTGTTATTTTCTGTTATTCTCTTTTGCTGTAATATTATGTGTGGTTGCTCTTTTCTGTTGCTGCTCGTTGTTTGTTTGTTTTGTTTATTAAGCAGGTATAGCCAGCTGGAAAGTACGTGCGGCTGAGACAAAAGGTGTAACATTGGGGAAGCAGTGGCTGAAGGTTCTAGGGTTTCTGTTTGTGGTTAGGGCTAGGGTTTAATTTGGGCCCGGGATTGGGTTTGATGTAACGGGTTTGGTATTGGGTATTGAATGTTTGTAAATAGACTGCCATTTTATTATTTTTATTGGCTTATTTTGTGAATGGAGGCTCGGGCAAATTGGGCCTCCTACAGCTGCCCCTTTTTGCTTGTTGTCGTGTAACAAGAATGGAGCAAAGACTAAAAAGGGCAATTTTTCCCAGTCTTACCGATTCTTGACTCTTTTGGTGCTTCTCTTCTTTATGTAGCCTAATTTCCAGCCCACTGCGTCTTGTTTCTTCAATCCACTCTACTGCAACTTCAAGGAGATAGGATTATTGGCTTTAATCTGCACTACTGCAACTTCAAGGACATAAGGTTCACCATCTTCAGTCTGCCCCACTGCAACTTCAGGGGGATAAGACTTGCTATCTTCAGTCTGCTCCACTGCAACTTCAGGGAAATAGGATTATTGGCTTTAATCTGCTCCACTGCAACTTCAGGGAGATAAGATTCGCCTTGAACTGCTCTACTGCAACTTCAGAGAGATAAGATCTGTGACTTATAGCTTTAATCTATTGCAATGCCAGGGAAACAAGATTCGCTGCCTTTAGCTTTAATCTGTTCCACTACAACGCCAAGGAAATAAGATTCGCTGTCTTCAGCTCTAATTTACTGCAACGCCAGGGAAATAAGATTTGCTGCCTTCAGCATTAATCTGTTCCACTGCAACACCAAGGAAATAAGATTTGTTGTCTTCAGCTTTAATCTATTGCAACGCCAGGGAAACAAGATTCACTGCCTTCAGCTTCAATCTATTGCAACGCCAGGGAAACAAGTCGCTGCCTTCAGCTTTAATCTGTTCCACTGCAACGGCAAGGAAATAAGATTCGTTTCCATCAGCTTTAATCTATTGCAAAGCAAGGGAAACAAGATTTGCTGCCTTCAGCTTTAATTTGTTCCACTGCAACGCCAAGGACATAAGATTCGCTGCCTTCAGCTTTAATCTATTGCAACGCTAGGGAAACAAGATCTGCTGCCTTCAGCTTTAATCTATTCCACTGCAATGCCAAGGAAATAAGATTCGCTACCTTCAGCTTTAATCTGTTCCACTGTAATGCCAAAGAAATAAGATTCTCTGCCTTCAGCTTTAATCTATTGCAACGCTAGGGAAACAAGATTCGCTGACTTCAGCTTTAATCTATTGGAACGCCAGAGAAACAAGATTCGCTGCCTTCAGCTTTAATTTGTTCCACTGCAACGCCAAGGAAATAAGATTCACTGCCTTCAACTTTAATCTATTGCAACGCCAGGGAAACAAGATTCGCTGCCTTCAGATTTAATCTGTTCCACTACAACGCCAAAGAAATAATATTCGCTGCCTTCAGGTTTAATCTATTGCAACGCCAGGGAGATAAGATTCGCTGCCTTCAGCTTTAATGTATTCCACTGCAACACCCGGGAAAAAAGATTTGCCATAATGACTTCAATCCATCCCACTGCAACTTTAGCGGTATAGGATTAATGGTTTCACCTTCTATTCTCTGGGGAACATGACCTGTAAAATCCATTTCATGGGCCTATTTATACCTAGTGGTTAGGATGTTATGATTGGAATTAAATCAACATATCCTAACTAGATGTGTATGAACGAATGCAAAATGTTATGAAAATGCTCTTAATGTTTGAGTTGTTATTGCTCGTTTTTTATTAAGGCTCTGTCATTGACGTGTTCTTGTTTGGTTGGTACCTTCAACAAAAGACCCAAAGAAACAGTCAATCAGTTTGCCCCACTGTAACCTCAAGGTTCAACCGTACTTCTGGGTCACAAGTTTTGTGCTACTGAGACTCGGGGTATAAAATCTGACACTTTTTCCATCCTCTCCTACTACAATTCAAGAGTATAGGATGTGAATCTCTTTGGTCTCTTACACCATTCCCAGGGTGTCGTACGAATGTAAAATTTTCTTTTCCAAAAATAACCTTCTCTTATTACTTGGTGATCATTTCTCGTTTGCTCATTTAAGCTTTATCACCAACACAACATCTTGTCGTTTTGTTCAATCAAAGTTTTGATAACAAAATCTGAAGGGAAAGTCTTAATTTAGACTTTTCCTTCTCAGATATTTCAACCTTTAAACTTGGTGAATTCTAAACAATAGTCTTGTTTTAGGTTCCAATAATATTTAGAAACTTCTAGAGTAATATGCAAAACTTTCTTTGTGAAAGTATTACTAGTCCATTAATCATTATTCCAATACGACATGCTTGCAAAAGATCATAATAATGGATAAAAATAGGGTTGATTTGGGAACACGGCTCGAAAGAAATAAATTATCAATGATAGTAAAAACAAAAGAGGAATTAATTGGGAACACATATCTTGAAAAAGAATGATGTATTCCAAGAACAAAAAATTCAATATAAATAGTATAAAGACTAGGTGCCCCAGATATCGTAGCTTGAACTTCTCTGTACAGACTTTCTAAAGACCATTCTAAGTTTGACATGTGTTTAGGAGATCTGCAGTACTCTGTCAATGCCCCAAGATGTCACCTACCGTTTCCTGTTGATTCAAGTATAGCAAGATCACCGCATGCCCCATTTTGATCAACATTTGAGCCGCCCTTTTCAGGTTTTCAACTAAAATCCCCTTTCGTCTCAAGGCCCCCTTTATGGGTTTTCACCTTGGCCTCTCTATTTTTTACTTTTTTCATTTTTATTTTTTTATTTTTACGACTCAAAGCACCCTTTGCAGGTTTTCACCTTGGTCTTTTTTGTTTTAAGGACTCTAGGCACCCTTTGCGGGTTTTCACCTTGGTCCCTTCTCCTTCTTTAGGTGAAGCATTTCTTGACTGAATTTAAGTTTAGAGGATTTGGTAGGTTTTTACCATCCATATCACTTAAAATCAATGCTCATCCAGAAAAGGCCTTCTTTACAACATAAGGTCCTTCCTAATTTTGCATCCATTTCCCTCTAAAATCCTTTTGTACAGGAAGGATCTTTTTCATCACCAGGTCCCCCTAGTGGAATTCTCTGGGACGAACCTTTTTGTTGTAGGCTCGCATCATTCATTTTTGGTACATCTAACCGTGGTGAATAACTTTTAGCCTTTTCTTCTTCTATTAGGTTTAACTGATTAGATTAGATCTATTCGGCTTCATCCAATCTTTCGCTTAGCCAATACCCGAAAAGAAGGGATTTCAAACTCAATGGGTAAAATTACCTCCATCCCATAAATCAGAGAGAAATGTGTTACCCCGGTGGAGGTCCTAATAGGTGTTTGATAAGCAAAGAGGGTAAATGGTAATTTCTTATGTTAATCTTTGTAAGTCTCAGTCATTTTCCCCCACAATCTTCTTAATATTCTTATTAGCTGCCTCTACTGCACCATTCATTTCTGGGCGATACAGTGACGAGTTGTGGTGTCTTATTTTGAATTGATTACAGACCTCAGCTATCGTGCTATTGTTCAAGTGCAACACATTATCCGATATAACCCTCTCTAGCATTCCATACCGGCATATGATCTCTTTTTTCGAGAATTTGCTAATTGCTGACCTGGTGACATTGGCGTATGAAGCAGCCTCTACCCGTTTGGTGAAGTAATTAATAATATAAAAAATGAAGCGATGCCTATTAGAAGCCTTTGATGATATTGCCTCGATGACATCCATACCCCACTTTGCTCAAATTTTGAGCTACCCTTTTCGGGTTTTCAACTCAAATCCCCTTTGGTCTCAAAGCGCCTTTTACAGGTGTTCGCTTTGGCCTCTCCTTTTTCTTTTTTCTTCTCTTTTTCCAACATTTTCATTTCCATTTTTTTAAATATATTTTTTTTATTTTTTTATTTTTTGAAACTCATATGATTAGATAAGTCCTTATTATCCCTTTCAATCAGAATCAATGTTTTTCCAGATAAAGTCTTCCACACAAGATCTTTCCCATTCACTTTTATTTTGTATGCGAAGGATCCTCTTTGGTATCAGATTTCTCTCATAGAGCTTTCTGGGTCAAAATTATTTTTGGTACATTTGAGTATGATGGAAAACTTTGAATCTTCCTTCTCAATCAGGATAAAATCCAATAAAAACTCGAAGATATGGAAACTCAACTTTAATGGGCAAAACTGTGATAGGCCAAAGAGAAAGGCGTTGCCCCGGTAGAGTTTTTTCACTGAACATACTACAAATTTTTGATATCATGCTGTTGTTCAAATTTAATGCATTGCAGATTACAATGTCAGTGCTTAACCCGGGCATATCCTGGTATGACCATGTGAAGACATCTTTGAACTCTTGCAGTAACTCAACAAGGTCTTGCTTCATTTCTTCGGTTATGCATGTTCTACTTTTTACTACTTTTCCCTCCTCCAAGGTCACAATCTCCATTGTCTCCTCACATGGTAAAATTTGTTTCTCTTCCTGTTCTATCATCCTCAACAAGTTCGGAGATAGGCTACAATCTATGTCATATTTAAAGTCATTAGATCCTTCTAAACACATTTCTCGCTCAAAAAGAGATTCTGAGTCTGTAGCAGTGTCACTCATGTCATTGTTATCAAGGGACCTATTTAGATACAGAAGAATATACAAAGAATATATGAATTTATGAATTTATGAATAATTATTTGTGCAGTATGATTATGAATAAATGGATGAATGATTTGGAAGAAAATTCAAAAGAATGAAAGAATCAAAATTAATTATTCGTAAAGAATGAAAGAATATTGGCTCAAAAATGATCGCAAAAATGTATTTCTTTAAAATAATGACGTTCAGACATGAGCCTATTTCACGAAGGAGTTCTTAGTGCCTCTAGGCTAAAAACAACAAGTGTGTTCCGAACATTACTTTTAGTAAGCTCTAAATACTATAGAGATTTCTTTCGTAGTCCAATTGCTTAGAACACTCCAAGATTTATAAGGGCGAATATCTAACAAGGTCCCTTTTTCAGTTGTCTTCATGTATAGCATTGATGTGAACGTTTCCCCCCCTTTTTTTTAACCTCTTCACAGAATTTCATCTCTTTATTATCCATCATATTTTGTTGGATCTTAGTTAACTACTTTTCTATTTGCAGCTATAGTTGGTCTTGCTTCTCCTTTTGGAGTTGTTCAAGTTTTTCCAATCTTTGGTCCATGTCTTTTGTTTTTACTCGGGTACCATAACAGTGTTTGGTTGGTAGGTTGGTTTCCAGATTATTGAGGAATGATTTTAATCAATTAGGATCTTTTAATAGTCTTTAATGCATATGATGTAATGCATGAAATGAATGCAAAAAGGTGTCAATTTTGATTCAATTCCATTTAGAAAAGTTTACTAGAAAACAAACTTCATTACATAAAACTGGATACAAATAAGGCTTTGCCCTAATGCTCAAAATTTTAATCTTCCTAAGTAGTGAATCTTGTTCTTGCCGCCGATTTGATTCAAGTTCGTACTTCACACTCAGCGTGTCGGCCTGTACTACCAAATTTTGCAAGTAATCAGCTACCTCTCGAATCTGAACCATGGCTTCTTCCATAATGTAATCCCTGTTTCTAACTTGGTTCTGAAAATAGTGAAGCTTTTCATTCTGACGTTCTTCGCTTACTTCAAGGAACTCAATCCTGCTTTCACAGTTTTGTAGTGTCATCTCTAATTCTTCTATTCTTCTTTTCATCTCTTCAATCTTGCTTAAGCTCGCTCTCAACTCCCTTGCGGAATTACGATTTCGGTATTGATAAAGAGATCTTTCCAGTTTAGCCACTCTGGCCCTCAATTCCCTTTTTTCATTTCGACTTTCTGACAAACTTTTCTCTAGGGTCTCATTTCGCATCTGGGCCTCCTAGAATTTCCTTTCCCATCTATCAGCCTTGATCTTTTCCTCTTGAATTTCCTGATGCCACTGCTCTGAAGTTTTCCCCAACTCGGTAGTTCTCATCGAGAGATGTAACTTCTTATAGTCTGTCTTCAAACTATCCAAATCCTCCTCGGCTTAATTCTTCCCTTTTCTTAATTTCTCGGTTTCTAGCTTCTGAACATCCATGTCTAGTCTCAAATTCATCTTCTCTTCTTCCATTTGTTCTATCTTCTTTTCTAACTCTAAATTTCTTCTTTCAAAGTCTTGCCTTATAATTTCTAGCTCGGATGCGACAACTCACAAGTATTTTTCCATCAACTGACTGTCTCCCTGACTTGGTCCTGGGATATTATCATTAATTCTCCTACCCCACCACTCAATGTATTCTGGAGTCATCTTCAGACCTACTGCCAATCTCTTCATCCGTCAAGCCTGGTTCCAGGCATTGGACATCTCTCGAATCTTCTTCTTGTAAGCATCGCCTTTATATGAGAATTTGCTCTGAGCTAGTCCTTGGGTTACAGGTACGAACTGCCTTGACCTATACTGTCCTAGTACTAGCAACAGTGCATAGCCAACAGCTCCCCAAATCCCAAGTAGAGGGACCCAGTCGAAATCACCACATCTATATAAAATTTCATCTGAAATCATCCATGGAGCTTTCCATTCGATATCTTCATCTAGGAGATTTTAAAGGATCGTTATCCATCTTTCCTCTGTAATGTCGTCGCGCCTCAGCGTCGTCACTAATTCTTTCAATAGAGAATAGCTCTCGGAGAATACTCGATAAGAAACTTTATCTACTTTCCAAAAGTGACTGTGGAACCAAGCTAACAGAAGTTGTGCACAACCAATGAATCATCCTTCACCCGTCCTCCGACATGCGTTCAAAGATCTGAATGTCTCAGCCAAAATTGTCGAGACAGGTTTGACCCTCATATCTAGTCGATCGAACAAGTCTGTAACTGCCTCATCTACATGTCCAAGTTCTTTAGGAAAAATAATCAACCCATAAATGCTCAAAGAAAAAACATCGACCTTTTTCTTCGTATTAGGGTGTGCCAAAATCAGATATCGCAAACTTTTCCAGGGGATACATTTGCTTTCTCCTTTCTGTTTAATCCATGTCGTGACCCCTTGCTCTCTCATTCCCTTGACATTCATTAACTTTTTTATAAAAGTCGGGACATTGACGGCTCTAGAATAAGCTTTATCTACTTGGATCCTCAGGCAACGAAGTAAGGCTGTATATTCCTCCACCATTGGTACCAAGTCTACTTTCCCAAAGGTGAAGCAACTATAAGCGGAATTCCAAAATTGGGCCAAAGCTCGAAACAAATGCTTGTGCACCTTGATATCAAGTAAATAAGGCAGATACCCATAATTATAGTAAAACAACTGCTTGACTTCATTATCCCATTTTGCCCAAATTTTTTTCAACTCCTGGAGATTGCTCTGAGTCATGCTAATACGAGTGAAGTCTCACAATTCTGATGTATACCCTTTGATCAAGCTATCACCTTTCTCAAGTTGCATCCTCTCTGACCACACTCAGACACGAATTAACACCTTTTTTATGCATTATCTTCCGTTTTATCAAGAAATTCATTCTCCATGGCAAGCTTTCTATTTAGTAATCGAACACGAATTAACACCTTTTTTTATGCATATGATGAGCATGTCATGCAAACACAATTAAAACAAAACAAGTCAGTAAATTTAAGACAAAAAATTTAAAGTAATAAAGAAATCATAAACATAATATCTACTTGGTCAACCACTAAGGGTATGGAGTAGTTTTACCTAGGGTAGGCTCTTAGAGCTTACTACATGCGGTTTAGTTCTAAAGAAAGGGTACCTAAACTAGCAGATTCCTCGATCCTCGCCCATTATAGGCTCATATAGACCGAGTTCAGTTCAGGGGAATAAATTTCTCTATATCTGCACAGAGCCGAAAATGTCACAAAGACATAGGTACGGATGTATCCCGAAAGTGAACCACTATCCTACACGGAGGTGAAACCTCACGAAGGAATAGTTTCTCACTCCCACTTAAGAGGGTGTAACCGAACGAGTATGCAATGTAATATGCGGAGATTAAAAGACTCGAACCAATAAAACAAACATATCAAAAAATGGTGCAGACCATAAAATGCAGTAAAAGGATCGTAGATTTAAATCGAATTTTCAACTTTTGACAAAAAGACAAAAAATAATCAATTTGTGGCTTAACTCTCAGAACAAGTCCCTAGTAGAGTCACCAAGCTGTCGAAACCACTTTTTGAAAACAAAAATTAGTGTCGACTTAAAAATTGAAAATTGGAGTCGCCACCAATCTTTTAATGGGGTGTGATTGGATCACCTTAAAAATGATTTTGGTCTACGAGTTTTAGAAAAAAATGGGTTTGGGAGTCAGTTACGTACGAGGAAGGATTAGCACCCTCGTAACGCCCAAAATTGGTATTAAATTGATTATTTAATGTCTTAAAGTCAAATGCCGAAAATTCAAAAATATTAAAAATGATCCCCCTTTTATTAATGATATATTTTTAAATATTTGTATAAATTTGAACATAAGTAGAAAGGTCTTCTCATCCCGAGGCAATGAAATGTCGTATCCCGTAAGTTAGGATGCAACATTTGAATTTCTGAGCATAAGCTAACCTTTAAAAAACTTTATTGAAATTTTGTGTATTTGAAAACTAAAACATGCTTAGCCGTTTTAGTTCGACGAGAAAATCGAAACCCTGTTAGTTAGGGTACGATTTCTCATCATTCCAAAGACGACATATTACAAACTTCATTTTCTTCTTTTTTACAAATTTGGATTAGAGCAAAAGTTCAATGCGATATTAACAATGATGTAATTTGATTTATTCGAAATGATATGATCAATTTTTGGAAAATAAATCAGAAATTTTAACTGCGATGTAATGTTCGGAACTGAAAAGCAAATGTATGAACATGGAACAATATACATAGGTAGACTACCATACAAATATGAATATACAAACTCAAATGCACATAATAGTTTTTAAACTCAAAATGATACATGAAACAAAACCCAATACCAACTAAATAGTACATGAAATAAAACAAAGCGAAGCAAGTAATAAGTTAAAAAACTAGTATACAAATCAGTTCAAAATAAAATGAACACATGAAACGAATTAAAATAAATCAATTTAAAAAAATCATTTAAAAATACATGTAAACATTTTAACACATATAATGTGTAAAAATAATATACAAAATATTTAAGTAAAAGATGTGTAAAGAAGAATTAGAAGGTATATTATATAGAAAAATGATAACGAAGTAATTGAAAAAATAATGTGTATAATTCAAAATAAATAATATATATAGATGAAATTTAAAACAACGCATGAATTGAAACAAATAATATATATGAATGTATAATTTAATACAAATAATATCCACGATTTGGAATGAATAGAGTAATTTACAATAAACAATATATAATAAATTTGGAATAATAATACATGATAAATTTAAAAATTGATGATAATTTAAAAAATAATAATACGTGATAAATTCAAAATAATAATCTATGTTAACTTTAAATAAAAATACATGATAAACCTAAAATAATGTTAATGATAAATTTAGAATAATAATATATTATAATATTAAAATAGTATTGATAATAAACTTAAAAATATATTAAACTTAAACATAAAAAGAATGTTAGATTTAAAAAATAAATATATCTAAAAATAACAGAAAAATGAGTTTTAAACAGAATAAAATCAAGTACATTAAATTAAATTAGTATGGATTAAATTGTATTTAATTCAAAGTAAAAAGGAAACAAATGAAAATAAAGCAGAATTGAGGACCAAAAAGGCACGCGCGAATAACATGGGAACTAAAGAGGAAAATATCCCCAGCCCCAAAACACTGCGTTTAAGAAACAAACAATGAAATATGTGGCAAAATTGAAGAAACATAAGAGGATCAATTTAAGCAAGTTACAAAAGCGGGGGAACCAATTGCGCAAATAAACCATTGAGACAAGACGCGCAGATCCTTCCCTCGGGTCGGGTCACTGCGCGGATCATTGCCAAAACGGCAACATTTTGAAACCGTTAGCACAGGTCTCAAACGGTGCCGTTGTTCACTCCCTATAAAGCCAAAATTGAATCATAGTAGCCACTTTTTTCAATTGGCAAACCCTAGCTGTAGCACTCGGAAAACAAAACGCCGTAAGGACCTCCACCCTTCGCCAGACTCCGATTGCGACAGAGCGAGCAAAAGGTTCAGCCACCAGGTAAGTCTCTCGACCCTTAACTCTTTCCTTTTTCTCTTTTTTATATGATTAATAGAAAAAAAGAAAAGAAAACTCAGAGAAAAACAAAAGAAAAGAAAAGTGTGAAAATCACCTTTCAAAAACTTTTTCTTTTTTTATTTCTTTAGTATTTTTTCGCTGATTTTGTATCCCTTTTTACAGTCTCGAAAACGACTTTATATAGCCAAATAAACAAAATAAAAAAATTACAAAAAATCATTTTTCTATTTTTTCTCTGTTATTTTCTGTTATTCTCTTTTGCTGTCATATTGTGCGTGGTTGCTCTTTTCTGTTGCTGCTCGTTGTTTGTTGGTTTCGATTGTTTTAAAGGTATAGCCAGCTGAAAGCGCACGTGCAGCTGAGATGAGAGGCCCAACGTTGGGGAAGCAATGGCTGAAGGTTCTAGGGTTTCTATTTGTGGTTAGGGCTAGGGATTAATTTGGGCCCAGGATTGGGTTTGATATAACGGGTTTGCTATTGGGAATTGGATTTTTATAATGGACTTCCATTTTATTATTTTATTATTGGTTTATTTTGTGTATGTGGGCCCGAGAAAATTGGGCCTGCTACATAAACTATGCAATTTATTCACTTAGTATCTTGATCTATAAAAATCTCTAAATTATGCTAATATCTCTTTCGAGTAAGGGCAACTAACTTTAGGTTGATTAATTGAAATTTCAGTCTAATTAAAACTCATATTACTGCATTAACTCGATTTATGGATTCCCCTATTAGATTTGACTCTAATCTTGTAGATTTATGTCGTCCTATATCTAGGATTGCATGCAACTCCCCTTAATTACGCTAAACCTACTCTTAAACAGGGTCTATATCTCCTCTAATTTAAGCACATCAAACATGGATCAATAGTCTAGAAATATTAAACCAAGACTTAAGCACACATAATTGAGAACAATATCTAAGTATTTATTGCAAAAAATAAAAAACAAAAGATAAAATCCACCGTAAGATTCATCTCCCTAGGTATTTTGCAATTTAGTTCATGCTAGCAAACAAAAACATCCAAAATACAATATAGCCACAAGAAACAAATAAACCTATAATAATCTCCAAAGAAATCAAAAGGACTCTTCAATCTTGATGAAAATTTCTTCAGGATCGACTCCAATGCTGTTTTTCGATTGTTTTCTTGTGGTTTTTCGGAGTCTGAGATGTTTTCATTCAGGATTATGAATTAATCCCTTAGATACTTAAAAGAGATGAAACCTATGACGAAACCTATTATTTAATTTCTATTTTACGCGATAAATACTTGATTCTTATTCTCGATTATGTTTGATTATTTCTTGTTTTAATATTTCTGGGATATTAATTCATGTTTAATGTGCTTAATTCAATGGAGCAAAAGTCCCTGTTTAAGAGTAGATCTAGCATAATTGAGTGGGGTTACATGCAATCCCAGAAATAGGATGAAATAAATCTACCGGATTAGAGCCAAATCAAATAGGGGAATCCCTAGATCGAGTTAATATGACGATAGGGGTTTTAATTAGAAAGAGATTTCAATTAATTAACCTAAAGTCAGTTGTTCTTACTCTCGAAAGAGATATTAACATAATATAGAGATTTCTACGGATCAAGACACAAGTGAATAAATCATTTAATTCAGATTCATAATAATAGGTGAAGTCTAGGTGGATTCTTTCCTGGGTATTGTCTATCTCATTGGTTATCTTCGATTATTTTCCTATTTCATTCTCTATTGTGTTCTTAGTTAGATTAGTTTAGTAATTTTAGATTAAAAATAATCACTCCAATTTGTCAGCTAAATAATAGAAAAATGGCAATTACTAGTACTTTTAGTCCTCGTGGATACGATATTATCTACTCACCATAGCTATACTATTGTTCGATAGGTGCACTTTCCTTTGTCGTATTTATAGTTAGTTTAGTGACTATCAGTTTTTGCGCCGTTGTCAGGGACTAAAATATTAGGACACTTGATTTTATTAATTTAGCCATTTATTTTTATTGCATTTTATTTTTGTTTTTAGTTTAATTTTTACATTCTACTTTTTCTTTTATTTGCTTCTACCAATTTCCTTTAGTTTTTGACTAGAAAAAGCCTATCAAGACCATTGTTATTCGACAGTGAAATTGAAAGTACAGCTCGTAGAAACCGTAGACAAGCAAGACAAAGTCGAGAAAAATTAGTAGACCAACAAGAGGTAATTATTAGTACTGAGGAGATGGGTGATAATCAGAATAATTAGCTACCTCCTTCAGTTGTTATGAATTCAGATCCGGTTCCTCGTACTATGTGAGACCCACCATTGCTGCAAATAATTTCAATCTGAAGTCAAACATTATTCAGATGATACAACAGTTTGTTCATTTCGATGGTTTACAAGATGAAGATCCAAATACTCATTTGATTAATATCCTGGAAGTCTGCGATACTTTCAAGATTAATGGTGTTACTGAAGATGCCATTCGTTTACGATTATTCCTTTTCTCGTTGAGGAACAAAGCTAAACAGTGGTTGAAATCTTTACCATGAGGTTCTATCACAACATGGGCTCAAATGACCGAAAAGTTTCTTCTAAAGTACTTCCCACTGGGTAAGACAACCAAGTTGAGAAACATCATCTTTTCCTTCGAGCAGATAGATTTAGAAACGTAATATGATGCATGGGAGAGGTATAATGATTTATTGAAAAGGTGCTCCCACTATGGGTTACCTTTATGGCTATAGGTTCAAATCATCTACAACGGTTTGAATCCCTCTACTAGGCAGTTAATTGATGCCGCAGCCAGTAGAACTCTGAATAATAAAACACCAAAGCGGCTTATGAATTTATTGAGGATATGTCATTGAATAATTATCAGTGGCAATTCATGAGGACGAAGCCGATGAAAGCAACCAGTGTCTTTAATTTAGATGCAGCCACCATGTTATCAAATCAGGTAGAACAACTAAATAAGAAAATTGATGGTTTATATGTTTCTACGCAGGTACACCTGGTGATGCAATGGGATACGAATGTAGGATGAATGAACAATCCATAATGCTTAACCTACGGTCCTAGCACAGAGAACGAACAAATCAATTATATGAGTAATAATTCTAGGCCTCAAATAACCCTTATAGTAACCAGTATAATGCAGGTTGGAGGAACTATCCCAATTCTCTTCGGGTGGTCAAGGAAATCAGAGACCACAAGCCCCTCCAAGCTTCCAACAATAACCTTGTCAGTAAGAGAAGAAGTTGAACCTTGAGGATATGTTGATGAAGTTTATCTCGATGTCAGAGATTCACTTTCAAAATACTGAAGCAGCACTTAAAAATCAACAAGTATCGATCCAAGTGCTCGAAACCAAATCAGTCAACTTGCTAAGTTAATTTCAGAATGACCACAAGGTAGTTTTCCTAGCAATATCAAAACTAACTAAAAGGAGCAACTTCATGCAATTATTGTGTGAGATGAATAGGGTTAGTTGAATCTGAACCAGAACCGAGAAAAGAAATTGTAGTAAATAACGATAAGGTTGAGGTAAGCCAGAAAGAGCAAAAATCGATTGCTGCAGAATATAAACCTCGAGTGTCATATTCTAACCAGACGAAGAGAGACCACACGAATGAACAATTTGGTAAATTTCTTAAACTTCTAAAAAAGTTACATATTATCTTACCGTTTGTTCTCTTTCGTAGATGCCCAATTCCATTAAATTTTTAAAAGAGATTTTGGCAAACAAAAGGAAGTTAGATGATTCATCGACTGTGGAGCTAAATGTTGTTTGCTTATCCATATTACAAAATAAACTACCCAACAAGTTAAAAGATTCAGGAGTTTTACTATTCCTTTTTTAATTGGTAGTTTGAATATTAACAATGCTTTGGGTGATTTAGGGGCTAGTATTAATGTCAAGCCCTATAAAATGTTTAAGCAATTAGGACTTCGGAAACCCAAACAAACTAGGATGAGTATTCAATTAGCAGATAGAACCATTAGATTTCCTAGAGGTATTATTGAAGATGTTCTTGTAAAAATTGATAAATTCATATTCCCAGTTGATTTTGTTGTTTTAGACATGGATGAGGATAGTAATGTACCTTTGATTCTAGGTCGACCCTTTTAGCAACTACTAGAACTATAATTGATATTGGTATGGGTGAATTAGTACTTCATGTAGGTAACAAAATGATTGCTCTCTAAGCTCATGATTCTGTTAAGACATCTAGTGATCGAGATGATTTTACAAGTTCTATTAATATGAGTAACCATGTGGCTCAACCTTCTTTGCAGGAAACCCCTTAGAAAAATATAATAGAGCCACATTTAGTCCAAGTGACGAAATAGAATGACTCATAAAGAGCGAATGTTACAAATCGATGAACTGGATGAATGGCAGACACATGTCAAGGAGAAACTGAAAAAGCACGATGAAGAGCCAAAGCGATGCCATGATGAGCATGTGGATAGAACGAACCAATTTATATTTGGGGACAATGTACTACTAGACAAAACGGATCCAAGAAATGCCACTTCAGAGCTGATGCAAACGGATCAAATCATTTATGGTACTGAACATTTTCTCATATGGTACAGTCGAGTAACTCATTCTAAATTTGGCACATTTAAGGTTAATAGTACTCGACTTAAACCTTAACTTGATCATAGAATTGATAAGGAGGAAGAGGAGCCTCGACTTGGGAACCACCGTAATCATACGCAAGGTAAGTCGAGCTTAGACTCTAAATAAGCGCTTCTCGGAGGTAACTCGAGTTTAACACTTAGCTAATTCTTTTAATTTTATTTCATGTTATTTTTAAAACTAATTAATTTTAAAATTAAAAAATGTGTTTTTTACCACACGGGGTGCCAGGCCGTCTGCATTTTAAGGGTTGACAATGGTTACAGCTACGACATGCCTTGTATCCAGCCTAAACGCAACGTGTACTTGGTTGTGTGGATCCTGGGGCTTTTGTTTTCAAAAAATTCGATGGAGACATGGCCTAAAATAGTCCACACGACGTGGAAACACTGGCATTTCCTAGGCCGTAGGAAACCTGGAGCTAAATTTTTCAATGTTAATCAAGTTAGAGAGTTACACGGGAAAGACACACGGCCGGGCCATATAGACATGTAGGAGTCCATACGGGGTGGGAGAAGCGAAGGAGATATCACACGACTGGACAACGGGGTTGTACGAGGCCCATGTGATCTGGG